>NC_059201.1:4632518-4665018 GCF_020615455.1 Coregonus clupeaformis
CCATGGGGCGGCGCGCAATTGGCCCAGCGTCGTCCAGGGTAGGGGAGGGAATGGCCGGCAGGGATGTAGCTCAGTTGATAGAGCATGGTGTTTGCAACGCCAGGGTTGTGGGTTTGATTCCCACTGGGGGTATATAAAAAATAAATGTATGCACTAACTGTAAGTCGCTCTGGATAAGAGCGTCTGCTAAATGACTAAAATGTAAATGTAATAAGCTCCTGTTGTGTTCAGTGATTTAAGTAAATATACGCCTGGGCTATTAATTTAAGTTTTACGGTACATACAACCTTCGCATTAAAACAAACCCTCGCACAATTATAACCTGTTCTTTAATAATGGCTAACAACCTCATTGATTTTTACAGGTTGATTTTACAGAGCTGTCGCGTCTGAAGTCGTGTGATTGGAAAGATTGATTGGTCCGTCTGTGCAGAGCTGTAATATTTTTTTTGACTATCTGTTCATCCATGTATTGGGCGGCAGATAGCCTAGCGGTTAAGAGCCAGTAACCGAAGGTTGCTGGTTCAAATCCCCCAAATGACTAGGTGAAAAATCTGTTGATGTGCCCTTGCGCAAGGCACTTAACCCTAATCGTTCTGTATAAGAGTGTCTGATAAAATGTACATTACTGGCACTCCCCAGTCTTCCATAGGAATTCTAAAGTTAATTCAATGTTTCAAGGAAGAAATGTATTGAATTATTATTTAATTATTTTTTTGTTGGGGGACAGTAACATTAGTAATCTCCAAAAAGTATACTTTAAGGAATTGTACATTTTAAAATGTGTATGTTTATTTCACATAATATACACATAATATACACTGAACATAAATGTAAACACAACATGTAAAGTGTTGGTCCCATGTTTCATGAGCTGAAATAAACGATCCCAGAAATGTTCCATACGCACAAAAAGCTAATTTCTCTCAATTTCTTTGCAAACATGTGTTTACATCCCTGTTAGTGAGCATTTCTCCTTTGCCAAGATAATCCATCCACCTGACAGGTGTGGCATATCAAGAAGCTGACAGCATAATCATTACAGAAGTGCACCTTGTGCTGGGGAAAATAAAAGGCCACTCTTTGGTCAAACAAAACAATGACATAATTAACTTGCTCTGGTCATAGGAGTAACAACATGAATTTGTGCATGAGCCAATAATGTGCAATAATGTGGTGTGACTCGAGTTTCAGCTGGAAGACGTGTGTCCCCTTTCTGGTCAGTCTAGCAGAGGGGGAGGAGCTGAGGGATGGTCTGACGGTGAGAGGTCAGTCTAGCAGAGGGGGGAGGAGCTGAGGGATGGTCTGACGGTGAGAGGTCAGTCTAGCAGAGGGGGGAGGAGCTGAGGGATGGTCTGACGGTGAGAGGTCAGTCTAGCAGAGGGGGGAGGAGCTGAGGGATGGTCTGACGGTGAGAGGTCAGTCTAGCAGAGGGGGGAGGAGCTGAGCGATGGTCTGACGGTGAGAGGTGGATCCTCTGATGCTCTCCCTTCGCTGAGACTGACCATCAGATGCAGGCACCATTAGTCCAGTAAAATAAAGAAAGCAAATTATTTAAATGTTTTGCTCACTCAGCTGTTCCTCACAATTAATACAATAAACGATGATCCATTACTAGTGTTATCATATAGGCTGCCTCATGTTTTGAAATATAATTTTTAATTGATCTGAGAAGAACAACATTGGTAGGGCAATTGAAGCGTACTCCAACATGCAGTGATGAATATAGCCGACTGAACAGAACTGTTTTCAATAGGTTATTGTTGCATAGGCTTGAGTTTTTTTAAGTCATGTTTTTAAAAAAAAATTCTGGCCGGTAGATCTCGGCCTGCCTACATTTTGACTCAGAAAGTAATCTCGGCTCAGAAAAAAGTTTGGTGACCACTGCTGTAGGCTATGGTTAGTTATGGCTGGAATTGGTTACAATCTGCCACAGTATCAATGTTGTCAGCTAAGGTATACAAGTGGATAGTAGGCCTAGTTGGACAAGGCTATCTGAATGAGCAAATGATGGAAGGATTTGAATAAAACAATTAGAAAAAAAATGACTGTGACTAAAACATTTTTTTGTAGGTTATAGATCAGCTTTAATATTGCAGATTGTGGCTTCCATCAATATACAGTGGGGGGAAAAAAGTATTTAGTCAGCCACCAATTGTGCAAGTTCTCCCACTTAAAAAGATGAGAGAGGCCTGTAATTTTCATCATAGGTACACGTCAACTATGACAGACAAATTGAAGGAAAAAAATCCAGAAAATCATATTGTAGGATTTTTAATGAATTTATTTGCAAATTATGGTGGAAAATAAGTATTTGGTCAATAACAAAAGTTTCTCAATACTTTGTTATATACCCTTTGTTGGCAATGGCACAGGTCAAACGTTTTCTGTAAGTCTTCACAAGGTTTTCACACACTAAATACTTTTTTTCCCCACTGTATGTTTGTCCGGCTGTGATGGCTTGATACACTGTAATTGTCTGCATCATTTCCAATCCCACATATACTTTATTTTAAATATATGACATACAGTACATATATATATATATATATATATATACAGTACATATATATATTTTGTAATATATTTCCCTTTATTTTCCCCTAATTGGAGTAAAATAATGGACAACAACAGGCTTCTACTTCCAGTTTATACATACTATATACATTTTACGGACACAGTATATTTTACAATTCTCCAGAGATGTAGTCTAAATTGAACAAAGGATGAAATTACTAAAACATGACTAATGCTGAAAGTTATTTTAAAACTAAAACTGAGGGCTCTATTTTCAGCTGGCGTTAAGGAGGCGCAAGTGTCAAACGGCGGTTAGTTTTCGTTTCCCTCATGTAAAACCTGGCACATTGGCATTTTCCAGAGCTAAAGCAAGGTTCGGCAAATTTCCTGTCTAACGTCAGCTCGCTTGCGCTGAGGTGGGGAGGGGTGGCAATATTTTAGGTGTATCCTTAAAAACAAGTGCAAAGCATTTCATGCAGCGCTAGGGTAGTTTTAAGAGCCACAAAAAGCAGTTCTAACTGTAACACAGTTGATAATATCATGGAGTTAGAGAATGGAAGCGCAGCCATGACACATTGTCCCAATGGAATGAGAGATTAGCCTTTTGTGCCGGTGAATCTCAAATTTAGAAACGTAAAAAACTATTGGTTCCCCACCATTTAGTTTAATTTGATTAAAAAACTATCGTAGCCTCCCCTCCCCTTCATCAAGGCTGGTTTAGCAGGATCACATACAGTTTAAGTTTTACATACACCTTAGGCAAATACATTTAAACTCAGTTTTTCACAATTCCTGACATTTAATCCTAGTAAAAATTCCCTGTCTTAGGTCAGTTAGGATCACCACTTCATTTTAAGAATGTGAAATGTTAGAATAATAGTAGAGAGAATGATTTATTTCAGCTTTTATTTATTTCATCACATTCCCAGTGGGTCAGAAGTTTACATACACTCAATTAGTATTTGGTAGCATTGCCTATAAATTGTTTAACTTGGGTGAAACGTTTTGGGTAGCCTTCCACAAGCTTCCCACAATAAGTTGGGTGAATTTTGGCCCATTCCTCCTGACAGAGCTGGTGTAACTGAGTCAGGTTTGTAGGCCTCCTTGCTCACACACGCCTTTTCAGTTCTGCCCACAAATGTTATATAGGATTGAGGTCAGGGCTTTGTCCTGATGCGTACTCCAATACCTTTACTTTGTTGTCGTTAAGCCATTTTGCCACAACTTTGGAAGTATGCTTGGGGTCATTGTCCATTTGGAAGACGCATTTGCGACCAAGCTTTAACTTCCTGACTGATGTCTTGAGATGTTACTTCAATATATTCACATAATTTACCTTCCTCATGATGCCATCTATTTTGTGAAGTGCACCAGTCCCTCCTGCAGCAAAGCACCCCCGCAGCATGATGCTGCCACCCCTGTGCTTCACGGTTGGGATGGTGTTCTTCGGCTTGCAAGCAACCCCCTTTTTCCTCCAAACATAACGATGGTCATTATGGCCAAACAGTTCTATAATTGCTTCATCAGACCAGAGGACATTTCTCCAAAAAGTACGATATTTTTCCCCATGTGCAGTTGCAAACCATAGTCTGGTTTTTTATTGCAGTTTTGGAGCAGTGGCTTCTTCCTTGCTGAGTGGCCTTTCAGGTTATGTTGATATAGGACTAATTTGACTGTGGATATAGATACTTTTGTACCTGTTTCCTCCAGGATCTTCACAAGGTCCTTTGCTGTTGTTCTGGGATTGATTTACACTTTGCGCACCAAAGTACGTTCATCTTTAGGAGACAGAACGCGTTTCCTTCCTGAGTGGTATGATGGCTGCATGGTCCCATGGTGTTTATACTTGCGTACTATTGTTTGTACAGATGAACGTGGTACCTTCAGGCATTTGGAAATTGCTCCCAAGGATGAACCAGACTTGTGGAGGTCTACAAATTCTTTTCTGAGGTCTTGGCTGATTTCTTTAGATTTTCCCATGATGTCAAGCAAAGAGGCACTGAGTTTGAAGGTAGGCCTTGAAATACATCCACAGGTACACCTCCAATTGACTCAAATAATGTCAATTAGCCTATCAGAAGCTTCTAAAGTCAAGATATCATTTTCTGGAATTTTCCAAGCTGTTTAAAAGCACAGTCAACTTAGTGTATGTAAACTTCTGACCCACTGGAATTGTGATACAGTGAATTATAAGTGAAATAATCTGTCTGCAAATAATTGTTGGAAAAATTACTTGTGTCATTCACAAAGTAGATTTCATAACCGACTTGCCAAAACTATAGTTTGTTAAAAAGAAATCTGTGGAGTTGTTGAAAAAACGAGTTTTAATGACTCCAACCTAAGTGTATGTAAACTTCCGACTTCAACTGTATTTCACCCATTAGATACGGGAGTTTATCAAAATTGTATTTGTTTTCGAATTCTTTGTGGGTCTGTGCAATCTGAGGGAAGTATGTGTCTCTAATATTGTCATACATTTGGCAGGAAGTTAGGAAGATCAGCTCAGTTGTCACCTCATTTTGTGGGCAGTGTGCACATAGCCTGTCTTCTCTTGAGAGCCAGGTCTGCCTACGGCAGCCTTTCTCAATAGCAAGGCTATCCTCACTGAGTCTGTACATACTCAAAGATTTCCTTATTTTGGGGTCAGTCACAGTGGTCGGGTATTCTTCCACTGTGTACTCTCTGTTTAGGGCCAAATAGCATTCTAGTTTGCTCAGTTTTTTTTTGTACATTTTTTCCAATGTGTCAAGTAATTCTCTTTTTGTTTTCTCATGATTTGGTTGGGTCTAATTGTGTTGCAGTCCTGGGGCTCTGTGGGGTCTGTTTGTGTTTGTGAACAGAGCCCCAGGGCCAGCGTGCTTAGGGGACTCTTCTCCAGGTTAATCTCTCTGTAGGTGATGGCTTTGTAATGGAGGGTTTGGGAATCCCTTCCTTTTAGGTGGTTGTAGAATTTAACGGCTCTTTTCTGGATTTGGATAACTAGCGGATATCGGCCTAATTCTGCTCTGCATGCATTATTTGGTGTTTTACATTGTACACTGAGGATATTTTATTGCAGAATTCTGCATGCAGAGTCTCAATTTGGTGTTTGTCCCATTTTGTGAATTCTTGGTTGGTGAGCGGAACCCCAGACCTCACAACCATAAAGGGCAATGGGTTATATAACTGATTCAAGTATTTTTAGCCAGATCCTAATTGATATATCAACTTTTATGTTCCTTTTGATGGCATAGAAGGCCCTTCTTGCCTTGTCTCTCAGATCGTTCACAGCTTTGTGGAAGTTACCTGTGGCGCTGATGTTTAGGCCAAGGTATGTATCGTTTTTTGAGCGCTCTATGGCAATGGTGTCTAGATGGAATTTATATTTGTGGTCCTGGCAACTGGACCTTTTTTGGAACACCATTATTGATTTCCTACTGAGATTTACTGTCAGGGCCCAGGTCTGACAGAATCTGTGCAGAAGATCTAGGTGCTGCTGTAGGCCCTCTTTGGTTGGAGACAGAAGCACCGGATCATCAGCAAACAGTAGAAGTTTGACTTCAGATTCCAGTAGGTGTCAGAAGGCGGCGGTGAAATGCGGTAGGCGAAGTCAAACGCAGGACACAGAGCTTACTGGAAACGTACTTTACTTGACAGTAACCAGAAAAGAAAACCATCTCCATACAAGGAGGAAAACAACCCGCACACTAACACTGCCGAAGACGAATACAATAACACACAACACACAATGCACGACAGAGGGTTAAATAGGGGAAACAATACAACATAATGGGGAACAGGTGTACACAATCAGGACAAAACAAGTCAAACACCGAAACATAGATCGGTGGCAGCTAGTACTCCGGGGACGACGAACGCCGAAACCTGCCCGAGCAAGGAGGAGGAGCAGCCTCGGCTGATTCCTTGACAGTAGGGTGAGGCCAGGTGCTGCAGACTGTTCTAGTGCCCTCGCCAAATCGTTGATATATATGTTGAAGAGGGTGGGGCTTATGCTGCATCCCTGTCTCACCCCACGGCCCTGTGGAAAGAAATGTGCGTGTTTTTTGCCAATTATAACCGCACATTTGTTGTTTGTATACATGGATTTTATAACATCGCATGTTTTTTCCCCCAAAACCACTTTCTATCAATTTGTATAGCAGACCCTCATGCCAAATTGAGTCAAAAGCTTTTTTGAAATCAACAAAGCATGAGAAGACTTTGCCTTTCTTTTGGTTTGTTTGTTTGTCAATTAGGGTGTGCAGGGTGAATACGTGGTCTGTCGCACGGTAATTTGGTAAAAATCCAATTTGATATTTGCTCAATACATTGTTTTCACTGAGGAAATTAAAGAGTCAGCTGTTAATGATAATGCAGAGGATTTTCCCGAGGTTGCTTCTGATGCATATCCCACGGTAGTTATTGGGGTAAAATGTGTCTCCACTTTTGTGGTTTGGGGTGATCAGTCCTTGGTTCCACATTTTGGGGAAGATGCCAGAGCTAAGGATGATGTTAAAGAGTTTAAGTATAGCCAACTGGAATTTGTGGTCTGTATATTTTTTCATTTCATTGAGGATACCATCAACACCACATGCCTTTTTGGGTTGGAGGGTTTGTATTTTGTCCAGTAGTTCATTCATTGTAATTGGCGAATCCAGTGGGTTCTGGTAGTCTTTAATAGTTGACTCTAAGATTTGTATTTGATCATGTATATGTTTTTGCTGTTTGTTCTTTGTTATAGGACCAAAAAGATTGAAGAAGAGATGGCACCGGAGGGGATGGCTGTCGTTTTATGGACTCTTAACCAACCGTGCTATTTTGTGTGTTTTTATATCGCATTGTTTGTAACTTATTTTGTACATAATGTTGCTGCTACCGTCTCTTATGACCGAAAAGAGCTTCTGGACATCAGAACACTCACCTTGAACTGGACAAATAATCTTTATTTTATGAGTCGGACGAGAGGGATTTGCTCCAGACACCCGACAGGGCCCTCATCCCCGTCATTCGCAGTAGAAAGAAAATGAGACATTGCGGAAGGAGATCAGGGTGCCTGGTAAGGAGCCAGCGATGAGTGGCTAATCTGCCTTTGCCATCGATACTATTGGCCAATGTACAATCGCTTGATAATAAAGTGGACGAACTACAAGCACGTATATCCTACCAACGGGACATTAAAAACTGTAATATCTTATGTTTCACCGAGTCGTGGCTGAACGATGACATGAATAACCTACATTTGGCGGGTTATACGCTGTATCAGCAGGATAAAACAGCATCCTCTGGTAAGACAAGGGGTGGCGGTCTATGTATATTTGTAAACAACAGCTGGTGCACGATATCTAAGGAAGTCTCAAGGTTTTTGCTCGCCTGAGGTAGAGTATCTCATGATAAGCTGTAGACCACACTATCTACCAAGAGAGTTTTCATCTATGATGCTGCTACCCCTGAGCTTCACGGTTGGGATGGTGTTCTTCGGCTTGCAAGCAACCCCCTTTTTCCTCCAGACATAACGATGGTCATTATGGCCAAACGGGGGGGTCTGGGAGAGTGTCTTGCTGGTCTGGGCGGGTGTCTGTTGATCTGTGGTTTCTGTGTGAGGTGTTGGGTCTGCGGTTGAGGGCGATGTCCTTTCGGCTCCGGGCGAAGGTGGGCACTGCTGCCTTGTACAGGTGGACCTGGTCGTAAAGGCTGTTCAAGTCCAGGGTGGAGTGGTGGGCCAGGTAGACATTTGGTTTTGAGGCACAGTCACAGGAAATACTTGCGTTTACCCGCTGTATGGTAGCTGGGTGGAAGTCTTTCCGTGGTAGCAGGGTGGAGATAACCACTGTTGGGGAAAATAGAAGAAGCTTTTTCAATCCCTCCCTTGATAGCTGTGGCCACTTCCTGCTGTGCTCTCAGGTCGTTTGTGCCTGTGTGTATTATTAGGTGGCTGGGTGATCCTAATTGTTCCTCAGACAGAAGGTCTAGGGCGCGCTGGGTGTTTGGACACCAGAGTTTAGACACTGTGTGTTTGGGAAAAAGTTTATTTTTTTGTTTGTATTTCCCGTTTGAGTCCATAAGGAGTACAATCTGTGGCTTGTCCTCAGTGGGTGTGGGGGGGTCATCAGGAGGTCTATCAGGGTGGCGTGCCCAGAGGGGGTGGAATCCCCTGGGCTTCTTCATTTGTTTGTCCAGCTGTGATGTCGAGGCTATGGTCAGGGTCTAGGGTGGACTGTTCTGCTGTGGTGTCAAGACTTTAGTCAGGATCTGAGGTGGGCTGTTCTGCGGGCGTGGCCAGCTCTCTAATGGGTTGTTCTCTGTCACCTTCTCCTGCAGCACTCTGATCCTCTCCTCTAGTGCTCTGTTCTTCTCCTGCTCCTGTTGATGTTGTCTCACCACAGTCCAGAGATGTCTCTCTCTACCTCCAGCTCACCAGGTCTAGTTAAGGGGGTGTTGTTGTGCTGGACTGTTGTCTGGGTATGTGCTGACTGGAGTGTGTTCACCTGCTGTTCCAGCTCCACCTGCCTTACCTTCAGCTGGGTGAATTCATCCTTCATTTCAATGAGGGAGTAGTACTCTGTGCTGGGAGGTTGACTTTCTGCTTGGGGTTGCTCACATTTTAGTCATTTAGCAGACGCTCTTATCCAGAGCGACTTACAGTTAGTGAATACATATATTATTATTTTTTATACTGGCCCCCCGTGGGAATCGAACCCACAACCCTGGCGTTGCAAACGCCATGCTCTATCAACTGAGCTACATCCCTGCCGGCCATTCCCTCCCCTACCCTGGACGACGCTGGGCCAATTGTGCGCCGCCCATGAGACTCCCGGTCGCGGCCGGCTGCAACAGAGCCTGGATTCGAACCAGGATCTCTAGTGGCACAGTTAGCACTGCGATGCAGTGCCTTAGACCACTGCGCCACTCAGGAGTCTATTATGAAGAGGTCTGGTCAGGAGTCTATTATGAAGAGGTCTGGTCAGGAGTCTATTATGAAGAGGTCTGGTCAGGAGTCTATTATGAAGAGGTCTGGTCAGGAGTCTATTATGAAGAGGTCTGGTCTGGAGTCTATTATGAAGAGGTCTGGTCAGGAGTCTATTATATTATGAAGAGGTCTGGTCTGGAGTCTATTATGAAGAGGTCTGGTCAGGAGTCTATTATGAAGAGGTCTGGTCAGGAGTCTATTATGAAGAGGTCTGTTCAGGAGTCTATTATGAAGAGGTCTGGTCAGGAGTCTATTATGAAGAGGTCTGGTCAGGAGTCTATTATGAAGAGGTCTGGTCTGGAGTCTATTATGAAGAGGTCTGGTCTGGAGTCTATTATGAAGAGGTCTGGTCAGGAGTCTATTATATTATGAAGAGGGCTGGTCTCTCCCCTCTCTGTTGTCACAATTTCCACAAAACAAAATAAATGACGTCCACAGGATAATAGGTGTATTTATACTGAACGCTAGCCGCTAGCTGGCTCAGCAGTGTGTTTGTCTATCATCAGGGGATTGATCTAAATGGTTGAATGAGTCATTACTGTTGACAGCCTGTATTAGAGGGAGTATGGAGGGCTTTTCTTGCCCACTGGGTATTCAGTCAGCTGGTTGAGGAGTGGAGAGGAGAGACAGAGATTAGTGATTCACGCACCACTTCTCTGCTGCGGCTGAGAGTTGAGTCTCTAACCAGTCTCTAATGAAGTGCTCTCTGGCTGTTGGTCGTATAATATGCCCTAATACCTAGTTATTGATTAAGCATTAGGACAAATTACTGATATTGATTAAGCATTTGGACAAATGACAGATATGAATTAAGAATTTGGACAAATGACTGATATTGATTATGCTTACAACTGCGGTAGCCTGGTGCCAGATCTGTTTGTGCAGTCTTGTCAACTCCTATGGCCATTGTCACACTGTTGTAGAAACATATGTGGGACCAGGCTACGACAGTGGTGCTGAATATAGTGAACATTCTTCTGGCACATTGTTTGCAATCCAACAGCTCCAAACTGTATCCAACAGCTCCACACTGTATCCAACAGCTCCAAACTGTATTCAACAGCTCCACACTGTATTCAATAGCTCCAAACTGTATCCAACAGCTCCAAACTGTATCCAACAGCTCCACACTGTATCCAACAGCTCCAAACTGTATTCAACAGCTCCACACTGTATCCAACAGCTCCAAACTGTATCCAACAGCTCCACACTGTATTCAACAGCTCCAAACTGTATTCAACAGCTCCACACTGTATTCAACAGCTCCAAACTGTATTCAACAGCTCCACACTGTATTCAACAGCTCCAAACTGTATCCAACAGCTCCATACTGTATCCAACAGCTCCAAACTGTATCCAACAGCTCCAAACTGTATCCAACAGCCCAAACTGTATCCAACAGCTCCAAACTGTATCCAACAGCTCCAAACTGTATCCAACAGCTCCAAACTGTATTCAACAGATCCAAACTGTATCCAACAGCTCCAAACTGTATCCAACAGCTCCAAACTGTATTCAACAGCTCCACACTGTATCCAACAGCTCCAAACTTTATCCAACAGCTCCAAACTGTATCCAACAGCTCCAAACTGTATTCAACAGCTCCAAACTGTATTCAACAGCTCCAAACTGTATCCAACAGCTCCAAACTGTATTCAACAGCTCCACACTGTATCCAACAGCTCCAAACTGTATCCAACAGCTCCAAACTGTATTCAACAGCTCCAAACTGTATTCAACAGCTCCAAACTGTATCCAACAGCTCCAAACTGTATCCAACAGCTCCACACTGTATCACACCTTTTCTCAAATGCGTACAAGCAAATTGTGGGATCTGTGTTTAAATGTATTAATAGCAGAAAAGCTATGACCAAATGCTCAAATACATTTGAACAGTTTCATTCCAAAATGCTTTATATCAATTTTAAGAATATAATTAAATTTGTTTAAAAAATGTATTAAATAGATTTGTGTGTTTATTCACCATTACATTTACATTTTATTCATTTAGCAGACGCTCTTATCCAGAGCGACTTACAGTAGCAATTAGGGTTAAGTGCCTTGCTCAAGGGCACATCAACTGATTTTTCACCTAGTCGGCTGGGGGATTAGAACCAGCAACCTTTCGGTTACTGGCACAACGCTCTTAACCACTAAGCTACCTGCCGCCCCCAACATTCCACCATCTAAATCATGGAATGTTCAATGACATGTATTTATAATATGCCATTTAGCAGACGCTTTTATCCAAAGCGACTTACAGTCATTTGCGCAAACATTTTTACGTATGGGAGGTCCCGGGGATCGAACCCACTGTAGAGCATGTAGAGCATGGCGTTTGCAACGCCAGGGTTGTGGGTTCGCTTCCCACGGGGGGTATAAAAAAAATAAAAAATAAAAAATAAAATAATAAAATAAAAATAATGAATGCACTTACTGTAAGTCGCTCTGGATAAGAGCGTCTGCTAAATGACTTAAATGTAAAATGTAAATGTAGGGGAAACAGTGTAGCAGTAATCTAGTGTGAGTCTACTGTGAGGGATTATGTCAGTAGTCTAGTGTGAGGGGTTATGGCAGTAGTCTAGTGTGAGGGGTTATGGCTGTAGTCTAGTGGGAGGGGTTATGGCAGTAGTCTAGTGTGAGGGGTTATGGCAGTAGTCTAGTGTGAGGGGTTATGGCAGTAGTCTAGTGTGAGGGGTTATGGCAGTAGTCTAGTGTGAGGGGTTATGGCAGTAGTCTAGTGTGAGGGGTTATGGCAGTAGTCTAGTGTGAGGGGTTATGGCAGTAGTCTAGTGTGAGGGGTTATGGCAGTAGTCTAGTGTGAGGGGGTTATGGCAGTAGTCTAGTGTGAGGGGTTATGGCAGTAGTCTAGTGTGAGGGGTTATGGCAGTAGTCTAGTGTGAGGGGTTATGGCAGTAGTCTAGTGTGAGGGGTTAGGGCAGTAGTCTAGTGTGAGGGGTTATGGCTGTAGTCTAGTGTGAGGGGTTATGGCTGTAGTCTAGTGTGAGGGGTTATGGCTGTAGTCTAGTGTGAGGGGTTATGGCTGTAGTCTAGTGTGAGGGGTTATGGCTGTAGTCTAGTGTGAGGGGTTATGGCAGTAGTCTAGTGTGAGGGGTTATGGCAGTAGTCTAGTGTGAGGGGTTATGGCAGTAGTCTAGTGTGAGGGGTTATGGCAGTATTCTAGTGTGAGGGGTTATGGCAGTAGTCTAGTGTGAGGGGTTATGGCAGTAGTCTAGTGTGAGGGGTTATGGCAGTAGTCTAGTGTGAGGGGTTATGGCAGTAGTCTAGTGTGAGGGGTTATGGCTGTAGTCTAGTGTGAGGGGTTATGGCTGTAGTCTAGTGTGAGGGGTTATGGCTGTAGTCTAGTGTGAGGGGTTATGGCTGTAGTCTAGTGTGAGGGGTTATGTCAGTAGTCTGGTGTGAGGGGTTATGGCAGTAGTCTAGTGTGAGGGGTTATGGCAGTAGTCTAGTGTGAGGGGTTATGGCAGTATTCTAGTGTGAGGGGTTATGGCAGTAGTCTAGTGTGAGGGGTTATGGCAGTAGTCTAGTGTGAGGGGTTATGGCTGTAGTCTGGTGTGAGGGGTTATGGCTGTAGTCTAGTGTGAGGGGTTATGGCTGTAGTCTAGTGTGAGGGGTTATGGCTGTAGTCTAGTGTGAGGGGTTATGGCTGTAGTCTAGTGTGAGGGGTTATGGCAGTAGTCTAGTGTGAGGGGTTATGGCAGTAGTCTAGTGTGAGGGGTTATGGCAGTAGTCTAGTGTGAGGGGTTATGGCAGTATTCTAGTGTGAGGGGTTATGGCAGTAGTCTAGTGTGAGGGGGTTATGGCAGTAGTCTAGTGTGAGGGGTTATGGCAGTAGTCTAGTGTGAGGGGGTTATGGCTGTAGTCTAGTGTGAGGGGTTGTGGCTGTAGTCTAGTGTGAGGGGTTATGGCTGTAGTCTAGTGTGAGGGGTTATGGCTGTAGTCTAGTGTGAGGGGTTATGTCAGTAGTCTAGTGTGAGGGGTTATGGCAGTAGTCTAGTGTGAGGGGTTATGGCAGTATTCTAGTGTGAGGGGTTATGGCAGTATTCTAGTGTGAGGGGTTATGGCAGTAGTCTAGTGTGAGGGGTTATGGCAGTAGTCTAGTGTGAGGGGTTATGGCAGTAGTCTAGTGTGAGGGGTTATGGCAGTAGTCTAGTGTGAGGGGTTATGGCTGTAGTCTAGTGTGAGGGGTTATGGCTGTAGTCTAGTGTGAGGGGTTATGGCAGTAGTCTAGTGTGAGGGGTTATGGCTGTAGTCTAGTGTGAGGGGTTATGGCAGTAGTCTAGTGTGAGGGGTTATGGCAGTAGTCTAGTGGGAGGGGTTATGGCAGTAGTCTAGTGTGAGGGGTTATGGCAGTAGTCTAGTGTGAGGGGTTATGGCAGTAGTCTAGTGTGAGGGGTTATGGCAGTATTCTAGTGTGAGGGGTTATGGCAGTAGTCTAGTGTGAGGGGTTATGGCAGTAGTCTAGTGTGAGGGGTTATGGCAGTAGTCTAGTGTGAGGGGTTATGGCTGTAGTCTAGTGTGAGGGGTTATGGCTGTAGTCTAGTGTGAGGGGTTATGGCTGTAGTCTAGTGTGAGGGGTTATGGCTGTAGTCTAGTGTGAGGGGTTATGTCAGTAGTCTAGTGTGAGGGGTTATGGCAGTAGTCTAGTGTGAGGGGTTATGGCAGTAGTCTAGTGTGAGGGGTTATGGCAGTATTCTAGTGTGAGGGGTTATGGCAGTAGTCTAGTGTGAGGGGTTATGGCAGTAGTCTAGTGTGAGGGGTTATGGCAGTAGTCTAGTTTGAGGGGGTTATGGCAGTAGTCTAGTGTGAGGGGTTATGGCAGTAGTCTAGTGTGTGGGGTTATGGCAGTAGTCTAGTGTGAGGGGTTATGGCAGTAGTCTAGTGTGGGGGGTTATGGCAGTAGTCTAGTGTGAGGGGTTATGGCAGTAGTCTAGTGGGAGGGGTTATGGCAGTAGTCTAGTGGGAGGGGTTATGGCAGTAGTCTAGTGGGAGGGGTTATGGCAGTAGTCTAGTGGGAGGGGTTATGGCTCTGTTACTTCTGTTACTGCTGAAAGGGACTAAGTGTAAAAAAAAACTAAAAGTTACTCACGTTTTGTTTTGTCTGCTTATCAAGAGATAAGTATGGTTGTGTTAATCTTTTTGCAGGGAGTCGTGTTCTTTTTATGAACGTATTTGCAGTTTTGATGGTATAGTATAGTTTAAATTAATGTATTTATGTTTTGACGGTATAATATACTTTAGATTAATGTATTTATGTTTTGACGGTATAATATAGTTTAGTTGAATGTATTTATGTTTTGACGGTATAATATAGTTTAGTTGAATGTATTTATGTTTTGACGGTATAATATAGTTTAGTTGAATGTATTTATGTTTTGACGGTATAATATAGTTTAGTTGAATGTATTTATGTTTTGACGGTATAATATAGTTTAGTTGAATGTATTTATGTTTTGACGGTATAATATAGTTTAGTTGAATGTATTTATGTTTTGACGGTATAATATAGTTTAGTTGAATGTATTTATGTTTTGACGGTATAATATAGTTTAGTTGAATGTATTTATGTTTTGACGGTATAATATAGTTTAGATGAATGTATTTATGTTTTGAGAAGGCAATGACATTTTGAAAACCCATTTACTGTTCTGCAAAAGGCCACCGAGTTCTGTGTTTCTTGTGCACTCTGTTTTGAAAATGGACATTGTTCCAAAAAGTGCTTGTAAGCAATTGAGAACAGCTGTAACACAGAAAAGCTGTGGCATCTAGCCTGGTCCAAGATGTGTTTGTGCTGTCTTGTTAACTCCTATGGTCATTGTCACATTGCTGAATTGGCACGACATCACAAACAGATCTGAAACCATGCTAAAATATGGTGCTGAATCTGGTGAACACAAGGCCCAGGGAGGAGCGTGATATTTCAACTTCTTCTGGCATGGCATTGTGTTCCCTGTGTTTTCACTGCCTGTCATTTTCGGATTGAAAACGTCACATTGGCTTTGGTCAAAATGTGTGCACTACAAAGGGAATAGAGTGTTGTTTGAAAGGCAATAGGATGTCATTCGAGAGAATAGGGTATGTCTTTCAGAGGCAATAGGGTGTCATTTGAGACAGTAAAATAAACTGATTGTCTGATTGTCTCTCCATGGTGTATCTTTATTCAGTGACCAGACCGTAGAAAATCACATTGTCTCACTCATTACTGATCTATCCAGACCAGACCGTAGAAAATCACACTGTCTCACTCATTACTGATCTATCCAGACCAGACCGTAGATAATCACATTGTCTCACTCATTACTGATCTATCCAGACCAGACCGTAGATAATCACATTGTCTCACTCGTTACTGATCTATCCAGACCAGACCGTAGATAATCACATTGTCTCACTCATTACTGATCTATCCAGACCAGACCGTAGATAATCACATTGTCTCACTCGTTACTGATCTATCCAGACCAGACCGTAGATAATCACATTGTCTCACTCGTTACTGATCTATCCAGACCAGACCGTAGATAATCACATTGTCTCACTCATTACTGATCTATCCAGACCAGACCGTAGATAATCACATTGTCTCACTCATTACTGATCTATCCAGACCAGACCGTAGATAATCACATTGTCTCACTCATTACTGATCTATCCAGACCAGACCGTAGATAATCACATTGTCTCACTCATTACTGATCTATCCAGACCAGACCGTAGATAATCACATTGTCTCACTCATTACTGATCTATCCAGACCAGACCGTAGATAATCACATTGTCTCACTCATTACTGATCTATCCAGACCAGACCGTAGATAATCACATTGTCTCACTCATTACTGATCTATCCAGACCAGACCGTAGATAATCACATTGTCTCACTCATTGTCAAGTAATTAAACTGAAAATGTCCTTCGCTGAGGCTTTGTTTGCATTCCAAACGGCTCCCTATTATAATAATAATAAAATGCCATTTAGCAGACACTTTTATCCAAAGCGACTTACAGTCATGCGTGCGTACATATTACCATTGGGTAGTGCCAGGGATTGAACCCACTACCCTGGCCTTACAAGCGCCATGCTCTACCAACTGAGCTACAGAGGACTACGCTCTACATCGAACACTAATTCTGACCTTAGGGACCATAGGGAATAGGGAATAGGGTGCCATTTGGTAAGCCGTCTTCATCTGACCACATAGCATCCTAATTACCAGATAAAGATAAATGACAAGACTCCCAAAAAAAGGGTCTCAGAAGACCATGGCACCATATTCCCTTTGTAGTGCACTGCCCATAGGCCTCCTGTCAAAAGTAGTGCACTAAAAAAGGAACAGGGTGCCATTTGGGACTTACACCATTTCAATTTATCCAAAAGGCCACTTGATCCAGCTTTTGAAGTAAACATACTTGATCAGTCCTTCACATTTTGTAATTACTTGTTCTTCAGTACTTCTAATTGTCTGCATTAATGTAATACTCCATTCTTCAACTGTAATCAATCTATTTACCACACCACCAGGTATATTTACCAGACTTGGTTGATCTCATCCTTAAAGGAAAACTCCATCCCAAAACTATATTTGGGTATTTGTTTCATTAGTCCATTGTTGATATAGTCCCAAAATGTGTTGCATGTCATGAAGTTTTGAAGATATGTACGTTTCAATATACATAAATCATTCCCATATGATGCGTTTTGCAGAATGCAGACATCATGTCAGTAATCAAGTTTTGAAGATATGTAACTATTCAAATACAGATGTCCTTCCCGCATGATACATTTTGCATGAGATGTTTTACATATCTTCAACATTTAATTGGGAGTGTTTTGGGAGTTTCTTGACTGGTCTAGTTAGTGGTAATACTTGGGAGTGTTTTGACTGGTCTCTCAGTGGTAATACTTGGGAGTGTTTTGACTACTCTCTTAGTGGTAACACTTCGGAGTGTTTTGACTGATCTAGTTAGTGGTAATACTTGGGAGTGTTTTGACTGGTCTCTCAGTGGTAATACTTGGGAGTGTTTTGACTGGTCTAGTTAGTGGTAATACTTGGGAGTGTTTTGACTGGTCTCTCAGTGGTAATACTTGGGAGTGTTTTGACTGATCTCTTAGTGGTAATACTTGGGAGTGTTTTGACTGGTCTAGTTAGTGGTAATACTTGGGAGTGTTTTGACTGGTCTAGTTAGTTGTAATACTTGGGAGTGCTTTGACTGGTCTTGTTAGTGGTTATACTTGGGAGTGCTTGACTGGTCTAGTTAGTGGTAAAACTTGGGAGTGTTTTGACTGGTTTCTTAGTGATAACACCTGGGAGATTTTGACTGGTACAGTTAGTGGTAATACCTGGGAGTGTTTTGACTGGTCTAGTTAGTTGTAATACTTGGGAGTGTTTTGACTGGTCTCTCATTGGTAACACTTGGGAGTGTTTTGACTGGTCTAGTTAGTGGTAATACTTGGGAATGTTTTGACTGGTCTAGTTAGTGGTAATACTTGGGAATGTTTTGACTGGTCTAGTTAGTGGTAATAATTGGGAGTGTTTTGACTGGTCTAGTTAGTGGTAATACTTGGGAATGTTTTGACTGGTCTAGTTAGTGGTAATACTTGGGAATGTTTTGACTGGTCTAGTTAGTGGTAATACTTGCGGGTGCTTTGACTGGTCTAGTTAGTGGTAATACTTGGGAGTGCTTTGACTGGTCTAGTTAGTGGTAATACTTGGGAGTGCTTTGACTGGTCTAGTTAATACTTTGGAGTGTTTTGACTGGTCTCTTAGTGGTAACACTTGGGAGTGTTTTGACTGGTCTAGTTAGTGGTAATACTTGGCAATGTTTTGACTGGTCTAGTTAGTGGTAATAATTGGGAATGTTTTGACTGGTCTAGTTAGTTGTAATATTTGGGAGTGTTTTGACTGGTCTAGTTAGTGGTAACATATGAGTTTGTCCTTTTGATTATAGGAATAAGGAAGAAAGGCAGGTGTGGGCAGGGTGCTTGTCAGACTGTCTGTGTGTTGAACAATGTGGGTGGGAGGGTGTGAATGAATGTGACCACCTCAGGGTACACAGTGATGCAGCAATATGTTGAGGATCACTGATGGTCAGGAGGAGAGGGGGACATCACGACCACAGCCAGAGTGCCCAGC
The DNA here is from genome assembly GCF_020615455.1 of Coregonus clupeaformis. Classification (NCBI taxonomy): domain Eukaryota; kingdom Metazoa; phylum Chordata; class Actinopteri; order Salmoniformes; family Salmonidae; genus Coregonus; species Coregonus clupeaformis. Next base: position 4,651,135 of record NC_059201.1, read on the forward strand.
AGTGGTCTGGAGTAAGGGCAAGACAGGGCAAGGGGAGGAGAGAGGACAGAATGGGAGAGGAGAGGAGAGGAGAGATGAAAGGAGTGGAGAGGGGAGAGGGGAGAGGAGAGGAGAGGAGAGGAGAGGAGAGGAGAGGAGAGGAGAGGAGAGGAGAGGAGAGGAGAGGAGAGGAGAGGAGAGGAGAGGAGAGGAGAGGAGAGGAGAGGAGAGGAGAGGAGAGGAGAGGGGAGGAGAGGAGAGGGGGAGGGGAGAGAGATGGAGAGCAGCTTGCATCTGCCACACCAAGGAATCGTCAACTCTGCCACACCGAGGAAACGACAACTCTGCCACACCGAGGAAGCGTCAACTCTGCCACACCGAGGAAACGACAACTCTGCCACACCGAGGAAGCGTCAACTCTGCCACACGAGGAATCATCAATTCAACCCCACTCAGCTATCTTCTGTCTCATTATTCAGCTAGTCACATCAGCCTCCGTGCTGCAGGCACACACAACACACAATACAACATACACACACACACACACACACACACACACACACACACACACAACACACAACACACAGACACAGACACACACTGTCAGTCTTCTAATTGTCTGCATTAGTGTAATACTCCATTCTTCAGCTATAATCAATCTATTTACCACACCACCAGGTATATTTACCAGACTTGGTTGATCTCAGCCTTAAAGGAAAACTCCACCACAAAACTATATTTGGGTATTTGTTTCATTAGTCCATTGTTGATATAGTCCCAAAATGTGTTGCATGTCATGAAGTTTTGAAGATATGTAACTTTCAATATACATAAATCATTCCCATATGATGCGTTTTGCAGAATGCAGACATCATGTCAGTAATCAAGTTTTGAAGATATGTAACTATTCAAATACAGTATCCTTCCCGCATGATACATTTTGCATGAGATGTTTTACATATCTTCAACATTTAATTGGGAGTGTTTTGGGAGTTTCTTGACTGGTCTAGTTAGTGGTAATACTTGGGAGTGTTTTGACTGGTCTCTCAGTGGTAATACTTGGGAGTGTTTTGACTGATCTCTTAGTGGTAATACTTGGGAGTGTTTTGACTGGTCTAGTTAGTGGTAATACTTGGGAGTGTTTTGACTGGTCTAGTTAGTTGTAATACTTGGGAGTGCTTTGACTGGTCTTGTTAGTGGTTATACTTGGGAGTGCTTGACTGTTCTAGTTAGTGGTAAAACTTGGGAGTGTTTTGACTGGTTTCTTAGTGATAACACCTGGGAGATTTTGACTGGTACAGTTAGTGGTAATACCTGGGAGTGTTTTGACTGGTCTAGTTAGTTGTAATACTTGGGAGTGTTTTGACTGGTCTCTCATTGGTAACACTTGGGAGTGTTTTGACTGGTCTAGTTAGTGGTAATACTTGGGAGTGTTTTGACTGGTCTAGTTAGTGGTAATACTTGGGAATGTTTTGACTGGTCTAGTTAGTGGTAATACTTGGGAATGTTTTGACTGGTCTAGTTAGTGGTAATAATTGGGAGTGTTTTGACTGGTCTAGTTAGTGGTAATACTTGGGAATGTTTTGACTGGTCTAGTTAGTGGTAATACTTGGGAATGTTTTGACTGGTCTAGTTAGTGGTAATACTTGCGGGTGCTTTGACTGGTCTAGTTAGTGGTAATACTTGGGAGTGCTTTGACTGGTCTAGTTAGTGGTAATACTTGGAACTGCTTTGACTGGTCTAGTTAATACTTTGGAGTGTTTTGACTGGTCTCTTAGTGGTAACACTTGGGAATGTTTTGACTGGTCTAGTTAGTGGTAATACTTGGGAATGTTTTGACTGGTCTAGTTAGTGGTAATACTTGGGAATGTTTTGACTGGTCTAGTTAGTGGTAATACTTGGGAGTGTTTTGACTGGTCTAGTTAGTGGTAACATATGAGTTTGTCCTTTTGATAATAGGAATAAGGAAGAAAGGCAGGTGTGGGCAGGGTGCTTGTCAGACTGTCTGTGTGTTGAACAATGTGGGTGGGAGGGTGTGAATGAATGTGACCACCTCAGGGTACACAGTGATGCAGCAATATGTTGAGGATCACTGATGGTCAGGAGGAGAGGGGACATCACGACCACAGCCAGAGTGCCCAGCAGTGGTCTGGAGTAAGGGCAAGACAGGGCAAGGGGAGGAGAGAGGACAGAATGGGAGAGGAGAGGAGAGGAGAGATGAAAGGAGTGGAGAGGGGAGAGGGGAGAGGAGAGAAGTGGAGAGGAGAGGAGAGGAGAGGAGAGGAGAGGAGAGGAGAGGAGAGGAGAGGAGAGGAGAGGAGAGGAGAGAGGAGAGGAGAGGAGAGGAGAGGAGAGGAGAGGAGAGGAGAGGAGAGGAGAGGAGAGGAGAGGAGAGGAGAGGAGAGGAGAGGGAGAGGGAGAGGAGAGAGAGGAGAGAGAGGGAGGGAGAGGAGAGGAGAGGAGAGGAGAGAAGTGGAGAGGGGGAGGGGAGAGAGATGGAGAGCAGCTTGCATCTGCCACACCAAGGAATCGTCAACTCTGCCACACCGAGGAATCATCAATTCAACCCCACTCAGCTATCTTCTGTCTCATTATTCAGCTAGTCACATCAGCCTCAGTGCTGCAGGCACACACAACACACAATACAACATACACAACACACAACACACAGACACAGACACACACTGTCAGTATCAGGACAAGGAAGGGAAGCACAGGGGGAGGGAGAGGAGAGACCATTATCTGAAGCGGTATTTTTTTAGCTTTTCTTGCCAACGCTTATCAGACAACAGATGAACCAGTGGAACCTAGACTGAGTTTAACACAGTAAACAATGGAATAAAGGTGCTCAGCCAAGTCCGTTCAAATGGATGAAGTCAAACAGAAAGAAAACAACCCGTACCAGAGGAGGCTGGTGGGAGGGGCTGTAGGAGGACGGGCTCATTGTAATGGCTGGAATGGAATACATGGGACTGTATCAAACATATGGAAACCACATTGACTCCGTTCCATTAACTCCATTCCAGCCATTACCGTGAGCCCGTCCTCCTACAGCCCCTCCCAACCAGCCTCCTCTGAACCGCACTGTGGGTCTGAACAGTAACAGCACTGCACCATGTCTCTCCCACGGAGACAGTGCTCAGACAGACAGACACAGACAGACAGACAGACAGACAGACAGACAGACAGACAGACAGACAGACAGACAGACAGACAGACAGACAGACAGACAGACAGACAGACAGACAGTGCTCAGACAGACAGACAGTGTTCAATCAAGGTGTGTTTTTGAGATCAATTAAACCTGTTGGCTGAACTAAACCTGTTAGCTGAACTAAACCTGTTTTCTGAACTAAACCTGTTTTCTGAACTAAACCTGTTGGCTGAACTAAACCTGTTTTCTGAACTAAACCTGTTTTCTGAACTAAACCTGTTGGATGAACTAAACCTGTTGTCTGAACTAAACCTGTTTTCTGAACTAAACCTGTTTTCTGAACTAAACCTGTTGGATGAACTAAGCCTGTTATCTGAACTAAACCTGTTGGCTGAACTAAACCTGTTATCTGAACTAAACCTGTAGGCTGAACTAAACCTGTTATCTGAACTAAACCTGTTGTCTGAACTAAACCTGTTATCTGAACTAAACCTGTTATCTGAACTAAACCTGTTATCTGAACTAAACCTGTTGGATTAACTAAACCTGTTATCTGAACTAAACCTGTTGGCTGAACTAAACCTGTTATCTGAACTAAACCTGTTGGCTGAACTAAACCTGTTATCTGAACTAAACCTGTTGGCTGAACTAAACCAGAGCCATATAGATTTAGTTCATGTACGTATACATTATGCAATATGTAAGGTGCATTCGTAAAGTATCAGACACTTTGACTTTTTCCACGTTTTCCTCTTCAATCCACATGCAAAACCCCACAATGACAATGAAAAACCCAAAACTGTTTTTTTGAAATTGTAGCAAATTTATAAAGATTAAAAAAACGGAAATATGACATTTACATAAGTATTCAGACCCATTACTCAGTACTTTGTTGAAGCACCTTTGGTAGCGATTACAGCCTAGAGTATTATTGGGTATGACTCTAAAAGCTTGGCACACATGTATTTGGGGTGTTTCTCCAATTCTTCTCTGCAGATCTTCTCAAGCTCTGTCAGGTTGGATGGGGAGCGTCGCTGCACAGCTATTTTCAGGTCTCTCCAGAGATGTTTGATCGGGTTCAAGTCCGGGCTCTGACTGGGCCACTCAAGGACATTCAGAGACTTGTCCCGAAGCCACTCCTGCGTTGTCTTGGCTGTGTGCTTAGGGTCGTTGTCCTGTTGGAAGGTCAACCTTTGACCCAGTCTGGGGTCCTGAGCGCTCTGGAGCAGGTTTTCATCAAGGATCTCTCTGTACTTTGCTCCGTTCATCTTTCCCTCGATCCTGACTAGTCTCGCAGTCCCTGCCGCTGAAAAACATCCCCACAGCATGATGATACCACCACCATACTTCACCGTAGGGATGGTGCCAGGTTTCCTCCAGAAGTGATGCTTGGCATTCAGGCTAAAGAGTTCAATCTATGGAGGCTTAAATATCCTGATCTAGTGCGGTATACATGGCGGAGACTCAATCAAGCTAGTCGTCTTGACTTCTTTCTTATGTCATTCTCGTTGGCACCAAAACTTTCAAAAGTGTTGGTAGTCGGACCATCATATTATTGGCATATACATTACTCTTACTGAATTTCCACGTGGGCGAGGATATTGGAAATGTAATCAAAGCCTATTGGATGATAACGTGTTTTTAACTAGGACAGGGGAATTTATAACTGTTTTTTTCCGACATAACATAGGTACAGCAAATCCCCTTATTGTATGGGACACCTTTAAATGTGCCTTTAGAGGCCATGCAATTCAGTACTCATCTCGAAAACAAAAGCAATTTAGGTCAAAAGAGTCCACACTAACAAAGGAAATAGAAGGTCTAACAGAACAGAGAGCAATAAAAACTGTAACATAGAGGCTCAGAATAAATTAGAGGAATAAATAAAATAAATGGAGAAACTTATTCAAGAAAGATCAAGTGTAATATATTATAAAAATAAAGCCAACTGGATGGAATATGGGGGAAAATGCACCAAATTATTTTTTTTCTTCAACATAGGAATGCTACCAAAAATAATTTACTGAAACTGGTCAACATAATTCACAAAATTATATTTTGAAGGAGGAAATAAAGTACTTTAACCATATGTTTTATTTTCAGTCGCCTCCATCTCCTCTAACAAGCTAATAGTAGAGATTTGTTTTCTATTCATAATGTAAAATTAACAGCCATACAAGCACTTTAATCCAGGCACTTGTCATCTCCCATCTGGATTACTGCAACTCGCTGTTGGCTGGGCTCCCTGCCTGTGCCATTAAACCCCTACAACTTATCCAGAACGGTGCAGCCCGTCTGGTGTTCAACCTTCCCAAGTTCTTTCATGTCACCCCGCTCCTCCGCACACTCCACTGGCTTCCAGTTGAGGCTTGGATCTACTACAAGACCATGGTGATTGCCTACGGAGCTGTGAGGGGAACGGCACCTCCGTACCTTCAGGCTCTGATCAGACCCTACACCCAAACGAGGGCACTACGTTCATCCACCTTTGGCCTGCTAGCCCCCCTACCTCTACGGAAGCACAGTTCCCGCTCAGCCCAGTCAAACTATTCGCTGCTCTGGCACCCCAATGGTGGAACAAGCTCCCCCACGACGCCAGGACAGCGGAGTCACTGACCACCTTCCGGAGACACTTGAAACCCTACCTCTTTAAGGAATACCTGGAATAGTATAAAGTAATCCTTCTTCCCCACCCCCCATAAAAAAAAAGGTGGTTGTCCCACTTGCTATCATAAGTTGAATGCACCAATTTGTAAGTCGCTCTGGATAAGAGCATCTGCTAAATGATGTAAATGAAATACAGAAAGACTCATGTGAAGGTGAAATTATAGAGGAGGAACTTCTGGATGCAATTAAATACTTTAAGTACGAGACAACTCCAGGGTTGGATGGCATACCAGTCCAGGTATACCAAACCTTTTTTGATATACTCAGAGGACCGTTATTAGCATGTTTTAACCACTCCTATGTAAATGGTAGATTATCAGACACTCAAGAAGAAGGTCTGATTTCATTATTACTGAAACATGATACAAGTGGAAAAAATAAAGATCCATTAAAAAAATTGGAGGCCCCTTACACTTCAGTATTGTGATTCAAAAATTCTAGCAAATTGTATAGTGCATAGAATTAAAAAGGTATTGTCGGGCATTATTCATTCTAATCAGACAGGTTTTTTTACATGGAAGATACATTGGAGATAATATAAGGCAAGTACTGGAAACAATAGAACACAATGGAAAATCTGGGAAACCAGGCATGCTATTCATAGCAGACTTCGAAAAGGTATTTTGTGGAAAAATCACCCTGATTAACTCTTTAGTATTATCCCAGTTTACCTATTTGCTTATGGTCTTGCCTACGCCTAGTGAACAATTTTGTAAATTATATGAGAAAAAAATATTCCATTTTATTTGGAACGGCAAGCCAGACAAAATTAAAAGGGCCTATTTACATAATGAATATGAATATGGAGGACAGAAATTATTAAATATTAAAGCATTAGACCTATCACTAAAAGTTTCAGTCATACAAAAGTTATACTTGAATCCGATTGTCTCACCCAAAGTTCAAGAATGGCCTTTTTCCCTTTATTCAGATTACAACCTCTAACCTTCAGTTATTTGAAAAGGAAATAATCTCCCAAATATCACTATTTCTAAAACAAACCATAGAAAGTTGTTTGCAATTTCAATTTAATCCTCCAGAAACGACAGAACAAATAATGCAACAAATATTGTGGTTAAACTCAAATATACTAATTGATAAAAAACCTTATTTTTTTTGACAAAATGTCTAAAAAAGGTATAATCTTCGTAAATGATATCATCGGCAGGACTGGTGGAGTTATGTCGCACATGCAGCTAACAAAAATATATGGAAATGCCTGCTCTACCCAAAATTACAACCAAATAATTGCAGCGTTACCGCAAAAATGGAAGAGGAAAGTGGTAGGGGGAGAAAGTAAGGAACTTGTCTGTCGGCCCTGCATTAAAGAACATAATTGGTTAAAGAAAACTGGAATAAATAAAAAAGTATACCAGTTTCATTTAAGGACCAAATGATTGACAGCCGTCCCATATAGATTGCATAATAGTTGGCAAGAGATTTTTGACGTACCGATTCCATGGCATAGTGTTGATGAATATGCAAAACGATGCCGGATTCAAAACTTAGAATTATTGTATAAAATTATTGCTACCAATATAATGTTATTTATGTGGGGGATACGATCTTTCCAGCTCTGCAGATTTTGCTGCGAAGAGACAGAATCATTAGATCATTTGTTTTGGTACTGTCCATTTGTAGCTTGTTTTTGGACACAGGTCCAGGAATGGCTAAAAGATTCCAATATTTACCTGGAGCTAACCCTGCAGATAGCACTACTGGGTGATCTGAAAAGTCATAGTCAATCGATCAATAATATAATAATACTTTTAGCAAAAATGTTTATTTTCAATTTACAACCTGTAGAAACAATGAGAATAGGAAGGTTCATAACTTTAGTAAAACATCACAGTACATTTGAAAAATATATGGCAAATAGAAATCCAATATGGATGGTGTTAAGAGATAGATGGGAGGTGTTGAATGGAGTTGAAGGATGGGACTAATAACAACAACTAATAACAACAAGATAACTAATGTAAAGCATACTGTGTCCATAATAAGTATGTAGGTTGTATGTTGGGAGCTTTTGTGAAAGAGCACAGTTAGAAAGATATGGCATATAGAAGCAAACCGAATGGACATGGAAATTATCGGAGACGTTGAGTTCAGGAGTAAAAACAAACAAAATATAATTATTGTAAAATTGACTGTGTCCATAAAATGTATATAGTATGTATAAGCTGGAAGTAGAGGCCTAAGCGTTGTTGTTCACTAGTTTACTCCAATTAGGGAAGGGGTGGTGGGGTTGGAAAGTAATAAAGGGAAATATTTTTTTTTTTAAAGATATGTATATGTATGTGTATATATGTATATATATTTGTGCGAGAAAAAAAAAAGATATGGGGGATTGGAAGTGATGCAGACAATTACATGGATGGAAGTTACAATCTATCTGCAATATTAAAGTTGACCTACCCCCTAAAAAAAAATATATATATTTTTTAAAAATATTCTTGTTTCTCATGGTCTGAGAATCCTTTAGGTGCCTTTTGGCAAACTCCAAGTGGGCAGTCATGTGCCTTTTACTGAGGAGTGGCTTCCGTTTGGACAATCTACCATAAAGGCATGATTGGTGGAGTGCTGCAGACATGGTTGTCCCTCTGGAAGGTTCTCACATTTCTTCAGAGGAACTCTGGAGCTCTGTCAGAGTGGCCATTGGGTTCTTGGTCACCTCCCTGACCAAGGCCATTCTCCCCCGATTGGGCAGTTCTAGGAGCACTCTTGGTGGTTCCAAACTTCTTCCGTTTAAGAATGATGGAGGCCACTGTGTTCTTGGAGACCTTCAATGCTGCAGAAATGTTTTGTACCCTTCACTAGATCTGTGCCTCGACACAATCCTGTCTCGGAGCTCTACGGACAATTCCTTCGACCTCATGGCTTAGTTTTTGCTCTGACATTCACTGTCAACTGTGGTACCTTATATAGGCAGGTGTGTGCCTTTCCAAATCATGTCCAATCAATTGAATTGACCACAGGTGGACTCAAATCAAGCTGTAGAAACATCTCAAGGATGATCAATGGAAACAGGATGCACCTGAGCACAATTCCGAGTCTCATAGCAAAGGGTCTGAATATCTATGTAAATAAGGTATTTCTGTTTTTTACTTTTAATACATTTGCTAAAACTTCTAAAAACCTGTTTTCGCTTTGTCATTATAGATTGAGGAAAACAATTAATTTAAGCCATTTTAGAATAAGGCTGTAATGTAACAAAATGTGGAAAAAGGGAAGGGGTCTGAATACTTTCGCACTGTATATAAAGTATGTATGTATAGATATGTGCATGATATAGCGGTACATGCAAATACCATATGTATCTGGATTAAATCATTCTCATGACGATCAGCTGACAGTGGATCTGCATTAGTCTAGCAGCGTTGTCTGTCTCTCTGTATTCAGTGCAGCAACATGAGGACAGGAGAGGCTCAGTGTGGAGTTTCTTCCACCAGTCGAGCACACCACTCCAATCTGGTGTCTGTCACAGTCAGCATCACTGGAACAGAACAGAGCAGAGAAGAACAGAACAGACGTTAGAGAGGAGGGTTTGATTTTATGACTCACTCTCTCTCTTTCAATGTCTCTCTCTCTCCCTATCGCACTCTCTCTCTCTCTCTCTCTCTGCCTATCGCACTCTCTCTCTCTCTCTCTCTCTTCAATGTCTCTCTCTCTCCCTATCGCACTCTCTCTCTCTCTTTCTCTCTCCCTATCGCACTCTCTCTCTCTCTCTCTCTCTCTCTCTCTCTCTCTCTCTCTCTCTCTCTCTCTCTCTCTCTCTCTCTCTCTCTCTCTCTCTCTCTCTCTCTCTCTCTCTCTCTCTCTCTCTCTCTCTCTCTCTCTCTCTCTCTCTCTCTCTCTCTCTCTCTCTCTCTCTCTCTTCCTCTCTCTCCCTATATTTCTCTCTCTCTCTCTCTCTCTCTCTCTCTCTCTCTCTCTCTCTCTCTCTCTCTCTCTCTCTCTCTCTCTCTCTCTCTCTCTCTCTCTCTCTCTCTCTCTCCCTCTCTCTCTCTCTCTCTCTCTCTCTCTCTCTCTCTCTCTCTCTCTCTCTCTCTCTCTCTCTCTCTCTCTCTCTCTCTCTCTCTCTCTCTCTCTCTCTCTCTCTCTCTCTCTCTCTCTCTCTCTCTCTCTCTCTCTCTCATCTCTCTCTCTCTCTCTCTTCCTCTCTCTCTCCTCTCTCTCTCTCTCTCTCTCTCTCTCTCTCTCTCTCTCTCTCTCTCTCTCTCTCTCTCTCTCTCTCTCTCTCTCTCTCTTCCTCTCTCTCCCTATATTTCTCTCTCTCTCCCTCTCTCTCTCTCTCTCTCTCAATTCAACTTCTTTACATTGTTGTTTACATATGTTAACATTGCCAAAGCAAGTGAAAAAGATAATAAACAAAAGAGAAACAAACAATCAAAATGAACAGTAAAAAAATACACTCACAAAAGTTTTTAAAGATTATAGACATTTCAAATGTTATATTATTGGCAATGTTGTAACAATACACAAATAGTTGAAGTTTGAAGTAAATAAACATAAATATGGGTTGTATTTCCAATGGTGTTTGTGCTTCACTGGTTGCCCTTTTCTTGTGGCAACAGGTCCCATATCTTTGCTGCTGTGGTGACACACTCTGGTTTTTCACCCAATACTGTAGATATGGGAGTTTACCAAGATTGGTTTTGTTTAGAAATTTTTTGTGGGTCTGTGTAATCAGAAGGAAATATGTGTCTCTAATGTGGTCATACATTTGGCAGGAGGTTAGAAGGTGCAGCTCAGTTTCCACCTCATTTTCTGGGCAGTGTGCACATAGCCTGTCTTCTCTTACAATTTAGTCATTTAGCAGACGCTCCTATACATTTTTCATACTGGCTCCCCGTGGGAATCGAACCCACAACCCTGGCATTGCAAATGCCATGCTCTACCAACTGAGCTACATCCCTGCCGGCCATTCCCTCCCCTACCCTGGACCAATTGTGCGCCGCCCCATGGGTCTCCCGGTCGAGCCTGGATTCGAACCAGGATCTCTAGTAGCACAGCTAGCACTGCGATGCAGTGCCTTAGACCACTGCACCACTCTTGAGAGCCAAGTCTGCCGACAGCAGCCTTTCTCAATAGCAAGGCTATACTCACTGAGTCTGTAAATGGTCAAAGATTTCCTTAAGTTTGGGTCCGTCACAGTGGTCAAGTATTCTGCTACTGTGTGCTCTCTGTTTAAGGTCAAATAACATCCCAGTTTGCTCTGTTTTTATGTTAATTCTTTCCAATGTGTCAAGTAATTATCTTTTTGTTTTCTCATGATTTGGTTGGTTCTAATTGTGTTGCTGTCCTGGGGCTCTGTGGGGTCCGTTTGTGTTTGTGAACAGAGCCCCAGGACCAGCTTACTTAGGGCACTCTTCTCCGGGTTAATCTCTCTGTAAGTGATGGCTTTGTTATGGAAGGTTTGGGAATCGCTTCATTATAGGTGGTTGTAGAATTTAACGGCTCTTTTATGGATTTTGCTAATTAGCGTGTATTGGCCTAATTCTGCTCTGCATGCATTATTTGACAGTTGCTCAGTACAGGAAATGTTCAAGTCTGCTGTTAATGATAATGTATTCTAAATAATGCAGAGGATTTTCCCAAGGTTGCTGTTGACGAATATCCCCCGGTAGTCAAATGTGTCTCCACTTTTGTGGATTGGGGTGATCAGTCCTTGGTTCCAAACATTGGGGAAGGTGCCAGAGCTGAGGATGATGTTAAAGAGTTTAAACATAGCCAATTGAAATGTGTGGTCTGTCTCTGTTATCATTTCATTTAGAATACTATCAACACCACAGGCCTTTTTGGATTGGAGGGTTTGTATTTTGTCCTGTAGTTCATTCAATGAACTACCCCGGCCACCAGCTCTGCACCCTCCGCTGCAACTTGCCCCTCCCCGCTTCTGCTTCAAACAAATTCAGAGAGCTAAAAAATCTGGACCCCTACAATTCAGCTGGGCTAGACAATCTGGACCCTTTCTTTCTAAAATTAGCCGCCAAAATTGTCGCAACCCCTATTACTAGCATGTTCAACCTCTCTTTCGTAACGTCTGAGATCCCCAGAGATTGGAAAGCTGCCGCGGTCATCCCCCTCTTCAAAGGGGGTGACACTCTAGATCAAAACTGTTACAGACCTATATCCATCCTGCCCTGCCTTTCGAAAGTATTTGAAAGCCAAGTTAACAAACAGATCACCGACCATTTCGAATCCCACTGTACCTTCTCCGCTATGCAATCCGGTTTCCGAGCTGATCATGGGTGCACCTCAGCCACGTTCAAAGTCCTAAACGATATTATAACCGCAATCGATAAAAGACAGTACTGCGCAGCTGTCTTCATCGACCTGGCCAAGGCTTTCGACTCTGTCAACCACCGCATTCTTATTGGCAGACTAAATAGCCTTGGTTTCTCTAATGACTGCCTCGCCTGGTTCATCAACTACTTCTCAGATAGAGTTCAATGTGTCAAATCGGAGGGCCTGTTGTCTGGACCTCTGGCCGTCTCTATGGGGGTGCCACAGGGTTCAATTCTCGGGCCGACTCTATTCTCTGTGTATATCAATGATGTCGCTCTTGCTGCTGGTGACGCTCGGATCCACCTCTATGCGGACAACACTATTTTGTATACATCTGGCCCTTCATTGGACACTGTGTTAACAAACCTCCAAACGAGCTTCAATGCCATACAACACTCCTTCCGTAGCCTCCAACTGCTCTTAAACACTAGTAAAACTAAATGCATGCTCTTCAACTGAACGCTGCTTGCACCCGCCCACCCGACTAGAATCACTACTCTCTGTGGGTCTGACCTAGAGTATGTGGACAACTACATATCCCTAGGTGTCTGGTTAGACTGTAAACTCTCCTTCCAGACTCACATTAAGCATCTCCAATCCAAAGTTAGATCTAGAAACGGCTTCCTATTTCGCAACAAAGCCTCCTTCACTCATGCTGCCAAACATGCCCTCGTAAAACTGACTATCCTACCGATCCTTGACTTCGCGATGTCATTTACAAAATAGCCTCCAACACTCTAGTCAGCAAATTGGATGTAGTCTATCACAGTGCCATCCGTTTTGTCTCCAAAGCCCCATACACTACCCACCACTGTGACCTGTAAGCTCTTGTTGGCTGATCCTCATTACATGTTCGTCGTCAAACCCACTGGCTCCAGGTCATCTATAAATCACTGCTAGGCAAATCCCCGCCTTACCTTAGCTCATTGGTCACCATAGCAACACCCACCCGTAGTATGCGCTCCAGCAGGTATATCTCACTGGTCATCACCAAAGCCAACACCTCCTTTGGCCGCCATTCCTTCAAGTTCTCTGCTGCCAATGACTGGAATGAATTGCAAAAATCTCTGAAGCTGGAGACTCTTATCTCCCTCACTAACTTTAAGCATCAGTTGTCAGAGCACCTTACCGATCACTGCACCTGTACACAGCCCATCTGAAATTAGCCCACCCAACTACCTCATCCCCATATTGTTATTTATTTTGCTGATTTGCACCCCGGTATCTCTATTTGCACATCATCTCTTGCACATCTATCATTCCAGTGTTAATACTAATTGTAATTATTTGGCACTATAGCCTATTTACTGCCTTACCTCCATAACTTGCTACATTTGCACACACTGTATATATATTTTTTGTTGTATTTTTTGACTTTATGTTTTTTTTTATCCCATATGTAACTCTGTGTTGTTGTTTTTATCGCACTGCTTTGCTTTATCTTGGCCAGGTCGCAGTTGTAAATGAGAACTTGTTCTCAACTGGCTTACCTGGTTAAATAAAGGTGAAATAAAATAAAAATGCAATGTAATTGGTCTAGCCAGTGGATTCTGATAGTCCTATGGATTCTTCAATTACATTGAGCTGATTTCTGATGTGCTTTTTCTTCTTTGTCCGTAGTGTTTCTGTATTGTTTTAGTGATTCACCATAGTGAAGGCGTAGGCTCAGGTTTTCTGGGTCTCTATGTTTTTGGTTGGATAGGTTTCTCAATGTCTTTCTTAGGTTTTTGCAATCTTCATCAAATCATTTGTCATTGTTGTTAATTTTCTTAAGTTGTCTGCCTGAAATGTTT
>NC_059201.1:4672518-4740018 GCF_020615455.1 Coregonus clupeaformis
CTGCCAGAACCAAGCATTAGAGCTCTGCTAATTGAGGGTAGCTCACTGACAGAACCAAGCGTTAGGGCTCTTCTAATTACGGGTAGCTCACTGACAGAACCAAGCGTTAGGGCTCTGCTAATTGAGGGTAGCTCACTGCCAGAACCAAGCGTTAGGGCTCTGCTAATTGAGGGTAGCTCACTGAGAGAACCAAGCGTTATGGCTCTGCTAATTGAGGGTAGCTCACTGTCAGAACCAAGCGTTAGGGCTCTGCTAATTGATGGTAGCTCACTGACAGAACCAAGCGTTAGGGCTCTGCTAATTGAGGGTAGCTCACTGACAGAACCAAGCGTTAAGGCTCTGCTAATTGATGGTAGCTCACTGACAGAACCAAGCGTTAGGGCTCTGCTAATTGAGCGTAGCTCACTGACAGAACCAAGTGTTAGGGCTCTGCTAATTGAGCGTAGCTCACTGACAGAACCAAGCGTTATGGCTCTGCTAATTGAGGGTAGCTCACTGCCAGAACCAAGTGTTAGGGCTCTGCTAATTGAGGGTAGCTCACTGACAGAGCCAAGTGTCACAGAGATGATAACATAACTACAGGCAGTGAGCACTATATGCTATATCAAAACAGCAGAACCACAGCCAGCTGATGAACTATGTGTATGGCAGGAAGCGCCGTTTAAGAGCTCTAAATAGACCAGCGAATGTCATTCTACCATACATGACTGACTACTAGTCAATGTGTGAATACTAACTACAGTGTGTGTAGCATGAGCTAACGCAGCCGTTTGACTACTTCATATATGACGCATGACCCTCGATGAGGCAAGATGAGCGGTCATCTTGGTACATGAGAATATTCTACCTATGAGTCCAACCAACCACCTGTAAAACAGATGCACCGCCGGGTGCCAGCCACTCATCTGAGCTAACGGTGTTATATACCCGTGTCAGATGCGATGCAGAACAGAAACAACATAATTACTGGACCATAGGGCTGACGCAATCATGATCATATTAATAATTACTGGACCATAGGGCTGACGCAATCATGATCATATTAATAATTACTGGACCATAGGGCTGACGCAATCATGATCATATTAATAATTACTGGACCATAGGGCTGACGCAATCATGATCATATTAATAATTACTGGACCATAGGGCTGACGCAATCATGATCATATTAATAATTACTGGACCATAGGGCTGACGCAATCATGATCATATTAGCAATTACTGCCGGAACTCATGCAGGCTCCACACTCTGAGTGAAACACTGTAGTCAGTAGAGGATTATGGTCCATAATCTCGAGGTTGAAGCGCGACCGATGAGAAGCAGCGCCGAATGCATGAGTGAGCCTAGACCCATAGACCGGCGAGTAGATAGGCCTGCGGCCCCCCAGCACTGACGAAGGAACTAGAGCCATGAGGAGTTACAGGATGTTGTCATCGGTGCTGAACAGGGGTTCGTCAGGTGCCGCCCGTGCTCAGCATGCTGGCAGCGTAACATGAGGGGACAAGGCGGTGTTAGTTCTTGTTTATGAACACCGATGTTCCATTGCTAATTCTTCATCGCTGTGGTGCATAAGTACTGTTTTACATGTAAGTGTCCATAAAACAATAGGATTTTATATATCATGCAAGATTAAAGGGATGGACCATTTAGTGCATTTCAGACTGAAGAACCCATGAAAGCCATCAAACAGACCACCTCTAGCAAAGGTTAATGTAACCCAACACCATCGCCTTAAGTCAAATAAAATAAAATCAAATCAAATTTAATTGGCCACATGCGCCGAATACAACAGGTGCAGACATTACAGTGAAATGCTTACTTACGGCCCTTAACCAACAGTGCATTTATTTTTAACAAAAAAAAGGGGTAGAAGCTGTTGAGAAGTCTTTTGGACCTAGACTTGGCACTCCGGTACCGCTTGCCGTGCGGTAGCAGAGAGAACAGTCTATGACTAGGGTGGCTCAAAGTGAACACCTCTAGCAAAGGTTAATGTAACCCAACACCATCGCCTTAAGTGAACTCAAACCTGTGCTACTGGGAGAGGAGAGACACTCCTCATATGCATGTTGGTTGCTTTTCCATAGCTGGGGAGAAGCCGGAGAAGTGACCACTTATAGTGTAAAAAGACAGCTATGGATGACAGTAACCCGAGAACCATGTAATAAGATAAGATAGTCCGTTAAATCCCCCAGGGGAAATCGATTGCACCAGCCAATAATACATCACAGTACGTACTCAATGCAACAGCAGACACACTGACACTAAAGCAGCACATTGTCACAAACGGAAACTAGGTGTCATGTAAAAGCCTCATTGCACGTGGGTAAGAAAATGGGAAACATCCTGTTTGCACCTGGGTAAAAATAATATTGTCTGCCGTCGTACCGCGATGCTCCAGCAGATGCTGTGGAAGGGGTGGCTAGTGTTGGCTTCTGTGTGTCACCATGAGCTCGCCGTGCTTTTGGCAACAACAGCCCAATGCATGATCTAACACGAGCATCACCTCGGCAACGTGATGAATACAGAGCCTAAACATGCATGTGCTCCCCTAAAAACAATACCGGCAGCCATGTCATAATGCAATACTGCGTGGAGGTCATGATGCAATACAGTGTGGAGGTCATAATGCAATACTGTGTGGAGGTCATAATGCAATACTGTGTGGAGGTCATAATGCAATACTGCGTGGAGGTCATAATGCAATACAGTGTGGAGGTCATGATGCAATACTGTGTGGAGGTCATGATGCAATACTGTGTGGAGGTCATGATGCAATACTGTGTGGAGGTCATAATGCAATACAGTGTGGAGGTCATAATGCAATACTGCGTGGAGGTCATAATGCAATACTGCGTGGAGGTCATGATGCAATACTGCGTGGAGGTCATAATGCAATACTGCGTGGAGGTCATGATGCAATACAGTGTGGAGGTCATAATGCAATACAGTGTGGAGGTCATGATGCAATACTGTGTGGAGGTCATAATGCAATACTGTGTGGAGGTCATGATGAAATACTGTGTGGAGGTCATGATGCAATACAGTGTGGAGGTCATAATGCAATACTGCGTGGAGGTCATAATGCAATACTGCGTGGAGGTCATAATGCAATACTGCGTGGAGGTCATGATGCAATACTGCGTGGAGGTCATAATGCAATACTGCGTGGAGGTCATGATGCAATACAGTGTGGAGGTCATAATGCAATACAGTGTGGAGGTCATGATGCAATACTGTGTGGAGGTCATAATGCAATACTGTGTGGAGGTCATGATGAAATACTGTGTGGAGGTCATGATGCAATACTGCGTGGAGGTCATGATGCAATACAGTGTGGAGGTCATAATGCAATACTGTGTGGAGGTCATGATGCAATACTGTGTGGAGGTCATGATGCAATACTGTGTGGAGGTCATAATGCAATACTGCGTGGAGGTCATGATGCAATACAGTGTGGAGGTCATGATGCAATACTGCGTGGAGGTCATGATGCAATACTGTGTGGAGGTCATGATGCAATACTGTGTGGAGGTCATGATGCAATACTGCGTGGAGGTCATGATGCAATACTGTGTGGAGGTCATGATGAAATTCTGTGTGGAGGTCATGATGAAATTCTGTGTGGAGGTCATAATGCAATACTGTGTGGAGGTCATAATGCAATACTGTGTGGAGGTCATGATGAAATACTGTGTGGAGGTCATAATGCAATACTGTGTGGAGGTCATAATGCAATACTGTGTGGAGGTCATAATGCAATACTGTGTGGAGGTCATGATGCAATACAGTGTGCAGATAATGAAGCAAAGATATCAGCTAACACCTGAATGTGTGAGCATTAAATTTGCAGCATGAAATGTATGAATAACTAGAATGTAAGACATGAATATAACAAAATGCAACCAGAGCTAAAACATGACTAGATTGAAGAAATCTCTACAATGCATTCACTACAATACATACAATACAATACACTGTAATTTCTTTGTTTCATAGTGTAGTTTCTTCTTCTTTTTATTCAGTTTAGTCACATGATTTCTCAATTTGCAGTACCTTTGCCAATTGGTTGTGCAGCCAGACTTATGTGCAGTTGATATTGCCTCATCCCTCTCAACCATACACATTTTCAGGACCTGAAGCAAGGATATGCATATTCTTGATGCCATTTGAAAGGAAACACTTTGAAGTTTGTGGAAATGTGAAATTAATGTAGGAGAATATAACACATTAGATCTGGTAAAAGATAATACAAACAAAAAAAAACATGCATTTTCTATGTTTTTTTTGCAACAAATGCTGACACTACACAATCAAGTATATCTGACCAAATTATGAAAGACAAGCAATGTAATTTTGAATTTCGTAAAGGGAGTGTGGAAGAGGTGAAACATGTATTGTTGTTTATCAACAATGATAAGCCACCTGGGTCTGACAACTTGGATGGAAAATTGCTGAGGAAAATAGCGGACGATATTGCCACTCCTATTTTCCATATATTCAGTTTAAGCCTACTAGAAAGTGTGTGGCTTCAGGCCTGGAGGGAAGCAAGAGTCATTCCGCTACCTAAGAATAGTAAAGCCCCCTTTACTGGCTCATATAGTCGACCAATCAGCCTGTTACCAACCCTTAGTAAACTTTTAGAAAAAAAATTGTGTTTGACCAGATACGATGGTATTTTACAGTAAACAAATTGACAACAGACTTTCAGCACGCTTATAGGGAAGGACATTCAACACAGCACAGCACTTAAACAAATGACTGATGATTGACTGAGAGAAATTGACAATAAAAATATTATGGGGACTGTTTTGTTAGATTTCAGTTTGGCTTTTGATATTATCGATCATAGTCCCCTGCTATATCGTGGATAAAGAGTTACCTGTGTAACAGAACACAGAGGGTGTTCTTTAATGGAAGCCTCTCCAACATAATCCAGGTAGAATCAGGAATTCCCCAGGGCAGTTCTGTTGACCGGGTCCGCGGTCAAACGACCACCCCTCATCACTGTCAAACGCTCCCTAAAACACTTTAGCGAGCAGGCCTTCCTAATTGACCTGGCCCAGGTATCCTGGATGGATATAGATCTCATTCCGTCAGTAGAGGATGCCTGGTTGTTCCTTAAAAGTAATTTCCTCTCAATCTTAAATAAACATGCCCCATTCAAAAAATACAGAACTAAGAACCGATATAGCCCCTGGTTCTCCTCAGACTTGACTGCCCTTGACCAGCACAAAAACATCCTGTGGCGTACTGCATTAGCATCAAATAGCCCCCGCGATATGCAACTTTTCAGGGAAGTTAGGAACCAATATACACAAGCAGTCAGGAAAGCAAAGGCAAACTTTTTCAAACAGAAATTTGCATCCTGTAGCACTAACTCCAAAATGTTTTGGGACACTGTAAAGTCCATGGAGAATAAGAGCACTTCCTCCCAGTTGCCCACAGCACTGAGGCTAGGAAACACTATCACCACCGATAAATCTACAATAATCGAGAATTTCAACAAGCATTTTGCTACAGCTGGCCATGCTTTCCATCTGGCTACCAC
Organism: Coregonus clupeaformis; assembly: GCF_020615455.1. Taxonomy (NCBI): domain Eukaryota; kingdom Metazoa; phylum Chordata; class Actinopteri; order Salmoniformes; family Salmonidae; genus Coregonus; species Coregonus clupeaformis. The sequence continues at coordinate 4,678,071 of NC_059201.1, forward strand.
TACCCCGGCCACCAACTCTGCACCCTCCGCTGAAACCTGCCCATGCCCCCCCCGCTTCTCCAAATTCAGACAGCAGACGTTTTGAAAGAGCTGCAAAATCTGGACCCCTACAAATCAGCTGGGCTAGAGAATCTGGACCCTTTTTTTCTAAAACTAGCCGCCGAAATTGTCGCAACCCCTACTACTAGTCTGTTCAACCTCTCTTTCATAACGTCTGAGATCCCCAGAGATTGGAAAGCTGCCGCGGTCATCCCCCTCTTCAAAGGGGGTGACACTCTAGATCCAAACTGCTACAGACCTATATCCATCCTGCCCTGCCTTTCGAAAGTATTTGAAAGCCAAGTTAACAAACAGATCACCAACCATTTCGAATACCACCGTACCTTCTCCGCTATGCAATCCGGTTTCCGAGCTGGTCATGGGTGCACTTCAGCCACGCTCAAGGTCCTAAAACGATATTATAACCGCGATTGATAATAGACAGTACTGTGCAGCCGTCTTCATCGACCTGGCCAAGGCTTTCGACTCTGTCAACCACCGCATTCTTATTGGCAGACTAAATAGCCTTGGTTTCTCAAATGACTGCCTCGCCTGGTTCACCAACTACTTCTCAGATAGAGTTCAGTGTGTCAAATCGGAGGGCCTGTTGTCTGGACCTATGGCAGTCTCTATGGGGGTGCCACAGGGTTCAATTCTTGGGCCGACACTTTTCTCCGTGTATATCAATGATGTCGCTCTTGCTGCTGGTGACTCTCAGATCCACCTCTACGGAGACGACACCATTTTGTATACATCTGGCCCTTCATTGGACACTGTGTTAACAAACCTCCAAACGAGCTTCAATGCCATACAACACTCCTTCAGTAGCCTCCAACTGCTCTTAAACACTAGTAAAACTAAATGCATGCTTTTCAATCGAACGCTGCTGGCACCCGCCCACCCGACTAGAATCACCACTCTTTACGGGTCTGACCTAGAGTAAGTGGACAACTACAAATACCTAGGTGTCTGGTTAGACTGTAAACTCTCCTTCCAGACTCACATAAATAATCTCCAATCCAAAGTTAAATCCAGAATCGGCTTCCTATTTCGCAACAAAGCCTCCTTCACTCATGCTGCCAAACATGCCCTCGTAAAACTGACTATCCTACCGATCCTTGACTTCGGCGATGTCATTTACAAAATAGCCTCCAACACTCTACTCAGCAAATTGGATGTAGTCTATCACAGTGCCATCCGTTTTGTCTCCAAAGCCCCATACGCTACCCACCACTGTGACCTGTACGCTCTTGTTGGCTGGTCCTCACTACATGTTCGTCGTCAAACCCACTGGCTCCAGGCCATCTATAAATCACTGCTAGGCAAATCCCCGCCTTATCTTAGCTCATTGGTCACCATAGCAGCACCCACCCGTAGTCTGCGCTCCAGCAGGTATATCTCACTGGTCATCCCCAAAGCCAACACCTCCTTTGGCCGCCATTCCTTCCAGTTCTCTGCTGCCAATGACTGGAACGAATTGCAAAAATCTCTGAAGCTGGAGACTCTTATCTCCCTCACTAACTTTAAGCATCAGTTGTCAGAGCACCTTACCGATCACTGCACCTGTACACAGCCCATCTGAAATTAGCCCACCCAACTACCTCATCCCTATATTGTTATTTATTTTGCTCTTTTGCACCCCAGTATCTCTATTTGCACATAATCTCTTGCACATCTAGCATTCCAGTGTTAATACTATTGTACTTATTTTGCACTATAGCCTATTTATTGCCTTACCTCCATAACTTGCTACATTTGCACACACTGTATATATATTTTCTGTTGTATTTTTGACTTTTTGTTTTTTACCCCATATGTAACTCTGTGTTGTTGTTTTTATCGCACTGCTTTGCTTTATCTTGGCCAGGTCGCAGTTGTAAATGAGAACTTGTTCTCAACTGGCTTACCTGGTTAAATAAAGGTGAAATAAAAAAAAAATAAAAAAAAAATAGGCCCCTTACTTTTTCCAATGTACTAACGACATACCACTGACTTTGAGTAAAGCCAGTGTGTCTATGTATGCGGATGACTCAACACTATACACGTCAGCTACTACAGCGACAGAAATGACTACAAGACTTAACAAAGAGCTGCAGTTAGTTTCAGAATGGGTGGCAAGGAATAAGTCAGTCCTAAATATTTCAAAAACTAAAAGCATTGTATTTGGGACAAATCATTCACTAAACCCTAAACCTCAATTAAATCTTCAGTGGTGTAAAGTACTTCAGTAAAAATACTTGAAAGTACTACTTAAGTAGTTTTTTTTGGTATCTGTACTTCACTTTAATATTTATATTTTTGACAACTTTTAGTTTTACTTCACTACATAAAGAAAATGATGTACTCTTTACTCCATACATTTTCCCTTGACACCCAAAAGTACTCCTTATATTTTGAATGCTTAGCAGGACAGGAAAATTGTATAATTCACGCACTTATCAAGAGAACATCCCTGGTCATCCCTACTGCCTCTGATTTGGCACTCACTAAACACATGCTTCATTTGTAAATTATGTTGGCTATCTGTAAATAAAAAAATAAAAAATGGTGTTATCTGCTTTGCTTTATATAAGGAATTTGAAATGATTTATACTTTCACTTTTAATACTTAAGTATATTTTAACAATTGTATTTACTTTTTATACTTAAGTATATTTAAAACCAAATACTTTTAGACTTTACTCAAGTAGTATTTTACTGGGTGACTTTCACTTTTACTTGAGTCATTTTCTATTAAGGTATCTTTACTTTTACTCAAGTATGACACTTGGGTACTTTTTCCACCACTGTAAATCTTGTAACCAATAATGTGGAAATTGAGCAAGTTGAGGTGACTAAACTACTTGGAGTAACCATGGATTGTAAACTGTCATGGTCAAAACATGTTGATACCACAGTAGTTAAGAGAAGTCTGTTCATAATAAAGCGTTGCTCTACATTTACATTACATTTTAGTCATTTAGCAGACGCTCTTATCCAGAGCGACTTACAGGAGCAATTAGGGTTAAGTGCCTTGCTCAAGGGCACATTTACGTCATTTAGCAGACGCTCTTATCCAGAGCGACTTACAAATTGGTGCATTGACCCTATAGCCAGTGGGATAACCACTTTACAATATTTATTGTTTTTTATTTTATTTTATTTTTTATTTTTTTTGGGGGGGGGGGGGGTTGAAGGATTACTTTATCCTATCCCAGGTATTCCTTAAAGAGGTGGGGTTTCAAATGTCTCCGGAAGGTGGTGAGTGATTCCGCTGTCCTGGCGTCGTGAGGGAGCTTGTTCCACCATTGGGGTGCTAGAGCAGCGAACAGTTTTGACTGGGCTGAGCGGGAACTATGCTTCCGCAGAGGAAGGGGAGCCAGCAGGCCAGAGGTGGATGAACACAATGCCCTCGTTTGGGTGTAGGGACTGATCAGAGCCTGAAGGTACGGAGGTGCCGTTCCCCTCACTGCTCCATAGGCAAGCACCATGGTCTTGTAACGGATGCGAGCTTCAACTGGAAGCCAGTGGAGTGTGCGGAGGAGGGGGTGACGTGAGAGAACTTGGGAAGGTTGAACACCAGACGGGCTGCGGCATTCTGGATGAGTTGTAGGGGTTTAATGGCACAGGCAGGGAGGCCAGCCAACAGCGAGTTGCAGTAATCCAGACGGGGAGATGACAAGTGCCTGGATTAGGACCTGTGCCGCTTCCTGTGTAAGGCAGGGTCGTACTCTCCGAATGTTGTAGAGCATGAACCTGCAGGATCGGGTCACCGCCTTGATGTTAGCGGAGAACGACAGGGTGTTGTCCAGGGTCACGCCAAGGCTCTTCGCACTCTGGGAGGAGGACACAACGGAGTTGTCAACCGTGATGGCGAGATCATGGAACGGGCAGTCCTTCCCCGGGAGGAAGAGCAGCTCCGTCTTGCCAGGGTTCAGCTTGAGCTGGTGATCCGTCATCCATACTGATATGTCTGCCAGACATGCAGAGATGCGATTCGCCACCTGGTTATCAGAAGGGGGAAAGGAGAAGATTAGTTGTGTATCGTCAGCGTAGCAATGATAGGAGAGGCCATGTGAGGATATGACAGAGCCAAGTGACTTGGTGTATAGGGAGAACAGGAGAGGGCCTAGAACTGAGCCCTGGGGACACCAGTGGTGAGAGCACGTGGTGCGGAGACAGCTTCTCGCCACGCCACTTGGTAGGAGCGACCGGTCAGGTAGGACGCAATCCAGGGAGTGAGCCGCGCCGGAGATGCCCAGCTCGGAGAGGGTGGAGAGGAGGATCTGATGGTTCACAGTATCAAAGGCAGCAGACAGGTCTAGAAGGACAAGAGCAGAGGAGAGAGAGTTAGCTTTAGCAGTGCGGAGAGCCTCCGTGACACAGAGAAGAGCAGTCTCAGTTGAATGACCAGTCCTGAAACCTGACTGGTTTGGATCAAGAAGGTCATTCTGAGAGAGATAGCAAGAGAGTTGGCTAAAGACGGCACGCTCAATAGTTTTGGAAAGAAAAGAAAGAAGGGATACTGGTCTGTAGTTGTTGACATCAGTGGGATCGAGTGTTGGTTTTTTTGAGAAGGGGTGCAACTCTCGCTCTCTTGAAGACGGAAGGGACATAGCCAGCGGTCAAGGATGAGTTGATCAGCGAGGTGAGGTAGGGGAGAAGGTCACCGGAGATGGTCTGGAGAAGAGAGGAGGGGATGGGGTCAAGCGGGCAGGTTGTTGGGCGGCCTGCAGTCACAAGTCGCAGGATTTTATCTGGAGAGAGAGGGGAGAAAGAAGTCAAGGCATAGGGTAGGGCAGTGTGAGTAGGACCAGCAGTGTCATTAGACTTAACAAACGAGGATCGGATGTCGTCAACCTTCTTTTTCAAAGTGGTTGACGAAGTCATCCACAGAGAGAGAGGAGGGGGGATTCAGCAGGGAGGAGAATGTGGCAAAAGACCTTCCTAGGGTTAGAGGCAGATGCTTGGAATTTAGAGTGGTAGAAAGTGGCCTTAGCAGCAGAAACAGATGAAGAAAATGTAGAGAGGAGGGAGTGAAAAGACGCCAGGTTGGCAGGGAGTTTAGTTTTCTTCCATTTCCGCTCCGCTGCCCGGAGCTCTGTTCTGTGAGCTCGCAATGAGTCATCAAGCCACGGAGCTGGAGGGGAGGACCGAGCCGGCCGGGAGGATAGGGGACACAGAGAGTCAAAGGATGCAGAAAGGGAGGAGAGGAGGGTTGAGGAGGCAGAATCAGGAGATTGGAGGGAGAAGGATTGAGCAGAGGGAAGAGATGATAGGATGGAAGAGGAGAGAGTAGTGGGAGAGAGAGAGCGAAGGTTGCGGCGGTGCATTACCATCTGTGTAGGGGCAGAGTGAGTAGTGTTGGAGGAGAGCGAGAGAGAAAAGGAAACAAAGTAGTGGTCGGAGACATGGAGGGGAGTTGCAGTGAGATTAGTAGAAGAGCAGCATCTAGTAAAGATGAGGTCAAGCGTATTGCCTGCCTTGTGAGTAGGGGGACGGTGAGAGGGTGAGGTCAAAAGAGGAGAGGAGTGGAAAGAAGGAGGCAGAGAGAAATGAGTCAAATGTAGACGTAGGGAGGTTGAAATCCCCCAAAACTGTGAGGGGTGAGCCATCCTCAGGAAAGGAACTTATCAAGGCGTCAAGCTCATTGATGAACTCTCCAAGGGAACCTGGAGGGCGATAGATGACAAGGATATTAAGCTTAAATGGGCTAGTGACTGTGACAGCATGGAATTCAAAATGAGGAGATAGACAGATGGGTTAGGAGAAAAATTGAGAATGTCCACTTGGGAGAGATGAGGATTCCTGTGCCACCACCCCTCTGACCAGATGCTCTCGGGGTGTGCGAGAACACATGGTCAGACGAGGAGAGAGCAGTAGGAGTAGCAGTGTTTTCAGTGGTAATCCATGTTTCCGTCAGCGCCAGGAAGTCGAGGGACTGGAGGTTAGCATAGGCTGGGATGAAGTCAGCTTTGTTGGCAGCAGAACGGCAGTTCCAGAGGCTGCCTGAGACCTGGAACTCCAGGTGTGGGGGTGCGTGCAGGGACCACCAGGTTAGAGAGGCAGCAGCCACGCGGTGTGAGGCGTTTGTGTAGCCTATGCGGAGAGGAGAGAACAGGGATAGGCAGAGGCATAGTTGACAGGCTGTAGCAAATGGCTACAATAATGCAGAGGAGATCGGAATGAAATGAACTAAACATCTGGGAAAGGAGAGAGTAGGGCCTCCCTCACCAAAACTTCCACCTCAGAAACTATAATTGTTTCACTGAACCACCCGAACAAAAACTCTCCCAACTTCCACTTTTAGAAATTAGAATTGTTGTGAACTACAGCGGTTCAATGTTTCAAGGAATAGACTCAACTTACTTTATTCAGCTAGCTAACTATGACACCATAGCAAACTAGCATGCTAGCATCCAATAACACACAGTTTAGCACCAATACTTGGTTACAACAAACTACCAATAGTGTGTTAACACACTAAACAGATAATTTGTGTCCGTGTCTAGTTCCTTTCATAACGCAGCAATAATTAAACGTTGGCTAGCTAGCACAAATATATTGTATTTAGCTGCTACAGTACAGTTAGCTGGTCGTGTTGGCTAGCTAGCAATGGCTACTGTGTTGACTTAGTTTGAAAAACGGCTAGCTAGCTAGCTTCGTGCTACACCCGGCACCGCCGAAAACAATGCTAACCTACAAAAACTACCCACAACAGCCCACGATGCCTAACTATGACACCATAGCTAACTAGCATGCTAGCATCCAATAACACACAGTTTAGCACCAATACTTGGTTACAACAAACTACCAATAGTGTGTTAACACACTAAACAGATAATTAGTGTCCGTGTCTAGTTCCTTTCATAACGCAGCAATAATTAAACGTTGGCTAGCTAGCACAAATATATTGTATTTAGCTGCTACAGTACAGTTAGCTGGTCGTGTTGGCTAGCTAGCAATGGCTACTGTGTTGACTTTGTTTGAAAAACGGCTAGCTAGCTAGCTTCGTGCTGCGGGCCTACCTACAATACCTAACTACAATCTAAATACATAATTAAGCCTTACTCGACGAAGCCCAAGCTATGTATAAAGCCAAACTTACCCGACGCCAGCTGACATTTGTCTTCTGCAATCAGTAGGTGTAATTAAGTACAGTAGCTACTAACTACCTAACGTTGATGCCTCAGATAATGAGGTTAGAAACGGCTGAATGGTAGGTAGCTAGCTGGCTTAATTACAGGTACTCTTAAGCGTGAAATAACATTGGAAACAACTATCCACCGTTGCTAAACGTTACCAGTAGCTACCCGCTAGCTAGCTAGCCTCGTGCTTCGCCGGGCTCCGCCGTAAACAATACTTACCTACAATAATTACCTACAGAAACCTACAATAACTACCTAAATAACTACCTAAATAAACTACCTACAATACCTAACTACAACTACCTACCTACAATCTAAATACATGGTTTAAGCTTTACTCAACACCATATAAGAAGCCAAGCTTACCTCCTGCTAGAGAAAACATAACCTCTCCCGACCACAGCTACCCGGACAACTTCCTTCTTAACAGCACTATCAACAAGGCAGGTTCTACAGGCCCTAGTTTTGTCGCACCTGGACTACTGTTCAGTTGTGTTGTCAGGTGCCACAAATAGGGACTCAGGAGAATTGCAATTGGCTCAGAACAGGACAGCACGGCTGGCCCTTGGATGTACACAGGGAGCTAACATTAATAATATGCATGTCAATCTCTCCTGGCTCAAAGTGGAGGAGAGATTGACTTCATCACTACTTGTATTTGTGAGAGGGATTGACATGTTGAATGCACCAAGCTGTCTGTTTGAACTACTGGCAAACAGCTCAGACACCCATGCATACCCCACAAGACATGCCACCAGAGGTCTCTTCACAGTCCCCAAGTTGAGAGCAGACTATTGGAGCCGCACATTACTACATAGAGCCATGACTACATGGAACTCTATTCCACATCAAGTAACTCATGCAAGCAGTAAAAAGAATACACCTTATGGAACAGCGGGGACTGTGAAGCAACACAAACATAGGCACAGACACATGCATACACACACATGATAACATACGCACTACACACACACGTGCACATGGATTTTGTAAATGATGAAGTAAATATAACTACATGTCAAATGTATGTAAATAAGGTGACTCGTTGCAACAGTATTATAACACTTCATGAACGCAAGATAGACCGACAGTGAGGGACTACCTGTGTCAAATACGTGACAGTATACACACTACTGAGCTAGCTAGTTACTCTGGTAGCTGAGAGCAGAAAGCAGCAAGATGTGGCTAGACTAACACACTCATCCAGACAGGTCAGTTCGCGAATGTCTTTCTAGCTAAACTGTGTAACAGGGTTCCAGACAATGACCATCATTTAGATAATTTGTACAAAACGTAAAGTGTGAGACTGCAAGCGCGAGTCACGTTAACTAATGTGACTGAGATGATGTATTGCTGATAGTGTGCCTTGCAGGTCTTGTGGCCAGCGATAGCTACTATTGACAGACAACCTGCCGCATAGAGACCGAAATAGTATAGAATCACTGTGATAAAACACGTCTTCAAGAAAACGTTACTACTCACTGTGTATCGCATAGCCTGTATCGGTAGTCTAGCATTGGCTACTTCTTCCTTGTATGATGAGGGATAATTCTTCTTGAGGGGTGTAGGTTGACTCTGCCTGAAATCTGGCATTGGGAACAACAATACAATACGTTTACTCCTGAGACTAATTCTGCTCAGCTAATTAGCTAGCTAGCTAGTCGTTTATAGCCAGTAGTCAGTAGGGCAGCAACATGGTTGATCCTCACAATCAATGATGTCCCTGCAGAAGCCAAACATTGCAGAATAAGCATATTGAACGACCCAAACGAGGTTCGACACAGCTAGTGAATAAGCATATTGAACGACCCAAGCGAGGTTCAACACAGCTTGTGAATAAGCATATTGAACGACCCCAAGCGAGGTTCGACACAGCTAGTGCGCATTCACAAAGAACGTTCATATCAGAAACAGCAGGCTTAGAGTGTGTTGGTGTGTTGGATTCTGTCTTGAACTGTACTGATTCCTGTCACCATATTAGGCCTTATCGATTACTTTAAATGTATAAGAAATGTATATATTAAGGGTCAATAAAGAGTGAATAGGAGCTCTGTGTGTGGAAAGTTAATGAGTGAGACAAAGGGGAAGTGCAGTTAGTTAGTATTCTGATCAAATATGTTTTTGCTGAATATGAACATTCTCAGGGAAGGAGGTGAAGAGTAACAGTCTAGTTTCAGTTCCTGAAAAGGCAGGCCAGTTGCTGTGGAACTGGGACCAGGAGCGATGTGGAACTCAACTCGATATGAAGGTCAACAGTTGAAGAGAGAAGAAGCTTCTGGAAGGTGGACCATAGGGGCCCACCCCAAAGACCGTCTAACTACGGTCCAATCGCTTTTTGCAAAGAAGAGTGGGCAAATATTGCCACGTCAAAGATGTGCCATGTTAATAGACTCCTACCCAAAAAGACCGAGTGCTGTAATAAAATCAAAAGGTGCTTCAACAAAGTATTAGTTTAAGGGTGTGCACACTTATGCAACCAGGTTATTGTGAGTTTAAAAAATATATATATATATTTTTCCCCCCCTCAAAGATCTCAGTTTGTTTTTCAATTGAATTGTTCACATTATAGGTCACATTAAAGGTGGGGAAAAGTTTCTGAAATGATTTATCTTTGTCTCTTTCTTTTACATCACAAAAACCTGGCATTTTAACCAGGGGTCTGTAGACTTTTTTATATCCACTGTAACTGCAGTCCAATCTCAGGTACACACACTTCCACGCCCAGTGCAGGGCTGTAGACTTAGTCAATACCAGTAAGAGGAACACACTGAGTTTAGTAACAGAGAAGGATTGTTTATCTTATTTATTTTATTTTATTTATTTAACCTTTATTTAACCAGGTAAGCCAGTTGAGAACAAGTTCTCATTTACAACTGCGACCTGGCCAAGATAAAGCAAAGCAGTGTGATAAAAAACAACAACACAGAGTTACATATGGGGTAAAACAAAACATAAAGTCAAAAAATACAACTGAAAATATATATACAGTGTGTGCAAATGTAGCAAGTTATGGAGTTAAGGCAATAAATAGGCCATAGTGCAAAATAATTACAATTAGTATTCACACTGGAAGATGTGCAAGAGATGATGTGCAAATAGAGATACTGGGGTGCAAATGAGCAAAATAAATAACAATACAGGGATGAGGTAGTTGGGTGGGCTAATTTCAGATGGGCTGTGTACAGGTGCAGTGATCGGGAAGCTGCTCTGACAACTGACGCTTAAAGTTAGTGAGGGAGATAAGAGTCTCCAGCTTCAGAGATTTTTGCAATTAATTCCAGTCATTGGCAGCAGAGAACTGGAAGGAATGGCGGCCAAAGGAGGTGTTGGCTTTGGGGATGACCAGTGAGATATACCTGCTGGAGCGCAGACTACGGGTGGGTGTTGCTATGGTGACCAATGAGCTAAGATAAGGCGGGGATTTGCCTAGCAGTGATTTATAGATGACCTGGAGCCAGTGGGTGTGGCGACGAATATGTAATGAGGATCAGCCAACAAGAGTGTACAGGTCACAGTGGTGGGTAGTATATGGGGCTTTGGTGACAAAACTGATGGCACTGTGATAGACTACATCCAATTTGCTGAGTAGAGTGTTGGAGGCTACTTTGTAAATGACATCGCCAAAGTCAAGGATCGGTAGGATATTCAGTTTTACGAGGGCATGTTTGGCAGCATGAGTGAAGGAGGCTTTGTTGCGAAATAGGAAGCCGATTCTGGATTTAACTTTGGATTGGAGATTCTTAATGTGAGTCTGGAAGGAAAGTTTACAGTCTAACCAGACACCTAGGTATTTGTAGTTGTCCACATACTCTAGGTCAGACCCGTCGAGAGTAGTGATTCTAGTCGGGTGGGCGGGTGCCAGCAGCGTTCGATTGAAGAGCATGCATTTAGTTTTACTAGTGTTTAAGAGCAGTTGGAGGCTACTGAAGAAGTGTTGTATGGCATTGAAGCTCGTTTTGAGGTTTGTTAACACAGTGTCCAATGAAGGGCCAGATGTATACAAAATGGTGTCGTCTGCATAGAGCATGTGAAGCATGTGTAGACTTGTCAACTAAATAGACCGCATGTAATTAGAGTGTGAATCCAATTGGTGCAATTTCAGCTCATGTATTCAGCTGATGCCTCCCCACTCAGGTTTCCCTTCTGAACTGGCTACGCTTAATTTGAAAACACTGGGAGAAACAGAAGTCTGCCTCACAAGAATAACGTGACTGCAGGACAGTGATCTCAATAAATGGCATAAACACAGTTCGAACAGAGGTAGAAGCTTCTGGAAGGTAGCCATAAGATCAACATCGATTCGTATCCACAGTTAAGATGGCCTCCGCGCTACATCAAACAATGAAAAGTAGGAGAGGTGCTCGACAACAAGTATCCAACAAAAGGACTTACCAAGAAGAACTTCCAAAAGGACTACTTCGAGGAAGAAATGAGTTGGGAAACTCAACAGAAAAGACCGAGATTAATTTCTTATTGGCTCACTTTAATAATCCATTGTTCAGGATACAGTCACCTGTTCTCATCCTGAACAATTGATTAAAGTGAGCCAACAACTAAATTAATCTCTGTCTTTTGTGTTGAGTGTATACATATCTGAGGCTTTAATCATGTATTTGTTAAAACGCTAATGGTTACAGTCTAGAGGTTACATCATAGCAATATGAATGAAGTCTTGTAGGCTGCATCTGTTCATCCTGAGCTAATTTATGTGGAAATGCTGTCTTTCAATAAGGCCATTCAGCCATTTAGTTTCAATAAGGCCATTCAACCATTTAGTTTCAATAAGGCCATTCAACCATTTAGTTTCAATAAGGCCATTCAACCATTTAGTTTCAAGAAGGCCATTCAACCATTTAGTTTCAAGAAGGCCATTCAACCATTTAGTTTCAAGAAGGCCATTCAACCATTTAGTTTCAATAAGGCCATTCAACCATTTAGTTTCAATAAGGCCATTCAACCATTTAGTTTCAATAAGGCCATTCAACCATTTAGTTTCGATAAGGCCATTCAACCATTTAGTTTCAATAAGGCCATTCAACCACTTTTTTCCCTGACTGAATAGAGCTCTTGCCATTGTATTAGCAACTTCACACCAGTAATTACTTACATGAGACCATGGGGAATGTACACTGAGTGTACAAAACATTAAGAACACCTGCTCTTTCCATGACATAGACTGACCAGGTGAATCCAGGTGAATGCTATGGTCCCTTATTGATGTCACTTGTTAAATCCACTTCAATCAGTGTAGATGAAGGGGAGGAGACAGGTTAAAGAAGGATTTTTAAGCCTTGAGACAATTAAGACGTGGATTGTGTATGTGTGCCATTCAGAGGGTGAATGGGCAAGACAAAATATGTATGTGCCTTTGAACGGAGTATGGTAGTAGGTGCCAGGCGCACCGGTTTGTGTCAATAACTGCAACGCTGCTGGGTTTTTCACTCTCAACAGTTTCTCGTGTGTATCAAGAATGGTCCACCACCCAAAGGACATCCACCCAACTTGACACAACTGTGGGAAGCATTGGTGTCAACATGGTCCACCACCCAAAGGACATCCAGCCAACTTGACACAACTGTGGGAAGCGTTGGAGTCAACACGGTCCACCACCCAAAGGACATCCAGCCAACTTGACACAACTGTGGGAAGCGTTGGAGTCAACACGGTCCACCACCCAAAGGACATCCAGCCAACTTGACACAACTGTGGGAAGCGTTGGAGTCAACACGGTCCACCACCCAAAGGACATCCAGCCAACTGACACAACTATGGGAAGCGTTGGAGTCAACACGGGCCTCCATCCCTGTGGAACACTTTGGGCAACTCAATATTATAAAGGTGTTTCTAATGTCTGGTATACTCAGTGTATGTGTGTTAGTGCAACCCCATTACCCTGTTCTGGTGTGTTGGCAGCACATTGGACCAATCTGATGAATTACTATTTGATAAAGTCAAAACAAGGTATTGATCTGAGCATAGCTACTGCTGCAAGATAATTAGCTGGTGTGCGTATCGATAAGCAAAGGGGCAGGCTTATGTGTGTGTGTGTGTGTGTGTCTGTGTCTGTGTGTGTGTGTGTGTGTGTGTGTGTGTGTGTGTGTGTGTGTGTGTGTGTGTGTCTGTGTGTGTGTGTGTGTGTGTGTGTGTGTGTGTGTGTGTGTGTGTGTGTGTGTGTGTGTGTGTGTGTGTGTGTGTGTGTGTGTGTGTGTGTGTGTGTGTGTGTGTGTGATATTGAATGGCTACAGGGAGAGGCTGGGGCTGCAAGAGAACAGGAGTTCAGAATGAGATAGTGTAGGCTACATAGAAATAATAGTAATCCTAATCAAGGTGTAGATTACATCTCACATTCCAGTGTTCAAATGTGTAAACAAGGCTGCATGGGATTCCTCTTCATGGGACTAATAGCAACAGTATAATGCTGGGAGCCACTCGTGGGTTTGAAGTGGTCCTCTGTAGCTCAGCTGGAAGAGCACGGCGCTTGTAACGCCAAGGTAGTGGGTTCGATCCCCGGGACCACCCATACACACAAAAAAAAAATGTATGCACGCATGACTGTAAGTCGCTTTGGATAAAAGCGTCTGCTAAATGGCATATTATTATTATTATTATTATTAAGTGGATCTGATTGAATAGAGCCTGTTGTCTAGAGCAGTGATCTCCAAGGCATTCCTGGTCGATCTCCAAGGCATTCCTGGTCGATCTCCAAGGCATTCCTGGTCGATCTCCAAGGCATTCCTGGTCGATCTCCAAGGCATTCCTGGTCGATCTCCAAGGCATTCCTGGTCGATCTCCAAGGCATTCCTGGTCGATCTCCAAGGCATTCCTGGTCGATCTCCTTGTCGATAAAGCCTTGCATTCTTTTTTTTTTGTTCAAATTTTTTGCTGTCGGCACTTGATTCAGCTGCCCTGCGCGCCGGGTAAGCGAAGTGGTCCCATTTGGAACCATTTCATGTTTCTTAAATTGCAAACTCCGCCTACCCAACAGGCTTGTAGAGCAAACCAAGTGCAGATATAGGCCTACCGCTGGCCAATCAGATAGCTCAGATTACCGACGCGTCTGCAGTTTCCACGAACACGCAACAAAGTCGATACTGTGAGATTTCAAAACTGAAAACCATAACTAGAGAGAGATTGTCATCGAGTACAGCAAAGAGATTCTGTTCTAACGAGGGAATTCATGTTTAAGCTTTTATTCAACACTTTCAAGACTTTATTCAACACTTTTATAAGCCACATATAAAATGCATTTCTCCCTACTTCCACTCATGCTATGAAGCTGATGAACGAGCATGTTAAGTGTATCAATAGACTTGTATTGTTATGAGCAGTTTTTTTTTATATATATACAGTACCAGTCAAAAGTTTGGACACACCTACTCATTCAAGTGTTTTTCTTTATTGTTTTATGTTTTATACATTGTAGAATAATAGTGAAGACATCAACATTATGAAATAACAAATATGGAATCATGTAGTAACCAAAAAAGTGTTAAACAAATCAAAATACATTTTATATTATATGTTCTTCAATGTAGCCACCCTTTTTTCTTGATGACAGCTTTGCACACACTTGGCATTCTCTCAACCAGCTTCATGAGGTAGTCACCTGGAATGCATTTCAATTAACAGGTGTGTCTTGTTGAAAGTTAATTTATGGGATTGATTTCCTTCTTAATGTGTTTGAGCCAATCAGTTGTGTTGTGACAAGGTAGGGGTGGTATACGGAAGATAGCCCTATTTGGTAAAATACCAAGTAAGACGCAGGCAACATCAGTCCAGTATATATATATATATATATATATATATATATATATATATATATATATATATATATATATATTTTTTTTTTTAAAGCTAATTATAAAAATATATGTTCACTCAGCTGTGCCTCACAGGTAATACAACCAATGATCTATTTATTTATTTATTTAACCTTATTTGAAGGGGAGACATGTTGAGACATGTTGAGACCAGGTCACCTTTGCAAATGATCACTGTAACTACAAAGATACAGCAAAATGAGCCTATGCAGGATGCATTACTTTGCCAGTTATTTAACACACCAGTGGTCACCCACCAAGGTATATGACTACCAGTGTGATCATATACCTCAAGTTTTGAAATATAATTTTAAAGAACAATATTTAATAAGAACAATATAGGAAGCCAATATGCAGTGATCATGTATTGGACCTATGGCCTACTGCACAAACCTCATTACTACAGAAAAGTTTTAAATACTAATAATTAATACTAGGTTTATGTTTTTTATGTCATGTTTATTTAAAAAAAATCTAAGTGGTAGATCTCGGCTTGCATTTTGACTCAGAAAGTGGTCTGGACTCAAAACGTTTGGTGTTACATGTTTGTTTTGTTGTTGGTGCAGTGTATCAAGCCATCACAGCTGGACAAACATAGCTTGATTTACCCTCCTAGTAAAACAGCCTTTCCTCTGTGTCTAAGCAAGCTATGCTAAGCTAAGCAATTAGACAATAAAGGGCCCTGATCTGCCAAGCAGCTAGCTAATGCCCTCACATAAAAAAAAACTAAATTACTTCAGATGGCCGACTGGCCCAAAACTGAGCCCGAGGAGCACCCCACCACTTCTAGAGCTACTTGGAAATTAGTAGATGTTATTATTGTTGTACTTAGGGCTCCCTCGCAAAATACTTTCCTAACCCAACCTGCCTTTTCACACACAACAAGCCATGAGCTTTAGTACAGATTTTGTATTTAACCTTTATTTAACTAGGCAAATCAGTTAAGAACAAATTCTTATTTACAATGACGGCCTACACCGGAACAAACCCGTACGACGCTGTGCCAATTGTGCGCCGCCCTATGGGACTCCCAATCACGGCCGGATTGTGATAATGTCAAGGGGTGCTGAAGGTGGGTGTGGTGCAGGGAATCAAGCGCAGGACGCAGAAGCTTAGTCCAAAAGACTTTAGTGAGTTATTCACGTAGTACACGAGAACAATAAGCCCGGAGGCGAAATAAAGGCGCACACAGGCGTCAAACAAAAGACGCACTAACATGTGCGAAAACCTCTCCAAACAACGGAGGGAAGATACGTAGCTCAGAACACCAAACAGAGGAGCAATCACACACAACACCAAACACACACAACGAGAACTAAATAGGACACTAACGAGGACTAACTAGACACAGGTGTACAACATCAAGACAAAACCAAACGAACATGAAACATAGATCGGTGGCAGCTAGTACTCCGGGGATGACGACCGCCGAAACCTGCCCGAACAAGGAGGAGGAGCAGCCTCGGCCGAAACCGTGACAGTACCCCCCCCTTGACGCGCGGCTCCAGCCGTGCGCCGACCCCGGCCTCTGGGACGACCAGGAGGACGCGGAGCAGGGCGCGCGGGATGGTCCCGGTGGAACTCCGACAGGAGAGATGGGTCTAGGATGTCCCTCCGCGGCACCCAGCACCGCTCCTCCAGGCCGTACCCCTCCCACTCCACGAGATACTGGAGACCCCCCATCCGGCGTCTTGAGTCCAAGATGGACCGAACGGTGTACGCCGGAACCCCCTCGATGTCCAGTGGGGGCGGAGGAGTCTCTCCTATCTCACCTTCTTGGAGTGGACCAGCTACCACCGGCCTGAGAAGAGACACATGGAACGAGGGGTTAATATTCTTATATTCAACAGGCAGATGTAACCTATAACACACCTCGTTCAATCTTCTCAGGACTTTAAAAGGCCCCACAAACTGCCGACCCAGCTTCCGGCAGGGCAGGCGGAGGGGTAGGTTTCTGGTAGAGAGCCAGACTCGATCTTCGGGTGCGTACACCGGCCCCTCACTGCGGTGGAGATCGGCGCTCGCCTTGTGACGACGGATGGCCCGCTGCAGGTGGACGTGTGCAGCGTTCCACGTCTCCTCCGAGCGCCTCATCCAATCATCCACCACAGGGACCTCGATCTGGCTCTGCTGCCAAGGTGCCAGAACCGGCTGGTAACCTAACACACATTGGAAGGGGGTTAGGTTGGTAGAGGAGTGGCGGAGAGAGTTCTGGGCCATCTCGGCCCAGGGAATGTACCGAGCCCACTCCTCAGGCCGGTCCTGGCAATACGACCTCAGAAACCTACCCATATCCTGGTTGACTCGTTCTACCTGCCCGTTACTCTCCGGGTGGTACCCTGAGGTAAGGCTCACAGAGACCCCCAAACGCTCCATGAACGCTCTCCATATTCGGGAGGTGAACTGGGGGCCTCGATCAGACACTATATCCTCGGGTACCCCGTAATGCCGGAAGACGTGGGTAAATAGGGCCTCTGCGGTTTGTAGGGCAGTAGGAAGACCCGACATAGGGAGAAGACGACAGGCCTTAGAGAACCGGTCCACAACGACCAGGATGGTGGTATTCCCCTGAGAGAGGGGAAGGTCTGTCACAAAATCCACCGAGAGGTGGGACCATGGTCGTTGTGGAACAGGCAGGGGTTGTAACTTACCCCTGGGCAGGTGTCTGGGCACCTTACACTGGGCGCACACCGAGCAGGAGGAGACATAAATCCTCACATCCCTGGCTAACGTGGGCCACCAGTATTTAGTGCTAAGACAATGCACTGTCCGGCCAATACCTGGATGTCCAGAGGAGGGTGACGTGTGAGCCCAGTAAATCAGTCGATCCCGAATCTCGAGCGGAACGTACTTCCGACCCTCAGGACACTGTGGAGGGCTGGGGTCGGTACGCAACGCTTGCTCGATTTCGGCATCGACCTCCCACACCACCGGTGCCACAAGACAAGACTCCGGTAGTATGGGAGTAGGCTCAACGGACCTCTCCTCCGTGTCATACCGCCGGGACAGCGCATCTGCCTTACCATTCTGGGACCCAGGGATGTACGTGATTTTAAATACGAACCTGGTGAGAAACATACTCCATCGAGCCTGGCGAGGGTTCAGTCTCCTCGCTGCCCGGATGAACTCCAGGTTCCGATGGTCAGTCAAAACGAGGAAAGGGTGTTGAGCCCCCTCAAGCCAATTCCTCCACACCTTAAGGGCCTGAACTACAGCTAACAGCTCCCTGTCCCCGACGTCATAATTACGCTCCGCCGTCTGAGCTTTTTAGAGTAAAAAGCACAGGGGCGGAGTTTAGGTGGCGTGCCGGACCGTTTAGAGAGAACGGCCCCTATACCGGCCTCAGACGCGTCCACCTCGACCTGAAAGGGTAATGCGGGTTCCGGATGCGCAAGCACCGGAGCCGACGTAAACAGGTCCTTCAGTCTCCTAAAGGCCCTGTCCACATCAGCTGACCACTGCAGGCGCACCGGACCCCCTTTCAGAAGGGACGTGATGGGAGCTGCCACCTGTCCAAAACCCCGGATAAACCTCCGGTAGTAATTCGCAAAGCCCAAGAACTGCTGCACCTCTTTGACAGTGGTTGGGGTTTGCCAATTACGCACAGCGGACACACGATCCACCTCCATTCTCACCCCTGACGCGGACAACCGATAACCAAAAAAGGAGACCGACTCCTGGAAAAACAGACATTTCTCTGCCTTGACATATAGGTCGCGCTCCAACAGCCTCCTCAATACACGACGAACCAGGGCTATATGCTTGGCTCGGGTAGACGAGTACACTAGAATGTCATCAATGTACACGACCACCCCTTGCCCCTGCATATCCCGGAAAATGTCATCTACGAAGGATTGGAAGACTGATGGAGCATTCATCAACCCATATGGCATGACGAGATACTCGAAAGGACCTGACGTGGTACTAAACGCTGTTTTCCATTCGTCGCCCTCCCTAATGCGCACCAAGTTATACGCGCTCCTGAGATCCAGTTTTGTGAAAAACCGCGCTCCATGCAATGACTCCGTCATGGTCGCAATCAGAGGGAGTGGATAACTGTATTTCACAGTAATCTGATTGAGACCATGTTAATCGATGCACGGGCGCAACCCTCCATCTTTTTTCTTCACAAAAAAGAAGCTCGAGGAGGTGGGAGAAGTGGAGGGCCGTATGTATCCCTGTCTCAAAGATTTGGCTATGTAAGTCTCCATAGCTTTTCTCTCCTCTTGAGACAAAGGATACACGTGGCTCCGTGGGAGCGCTGCTCCTGCCTGGAGATCAATCGCACAATCCCCCTGTCTATGAGGAGGCAACTGCGTCGCCCTAGCTTTACTAAACACGAGAGCTAAATCCCCATATTCAGGCGGAATGTGCAGTGCGGGCACTTGGTTTGGACTTTCCACCGAAGTCGCCCCTACGGAAACAGCCAGACATCGCCCCTCACACTGAGCAGACCACCCATTGAGAGCCCTCTGTTGCCACGAAATAGCAGGGTTATTGGTGCTTAACCAGGGAATTCCCAGCACCACCGGGTACGGAGGAGAGTCGATCAGATACAACTGTATAGTCTCTTCATGACCCCCCTGCGCACACATCCTAAGTGGCGCTGTGACTTCCCTAATCAAACCCGACCCCAACGGGCGGCTATCTAAAGCATGAACGGGAAAAGGTTTGTCAACAGGTAGGAGAGGGATCCCTAAATCTAAACAAAACTTCCGATCAACAAAATTCCCAGCTGCGCCTGAATCTACTAGCGCCTTATGCTGGGAATAAGGTGCAACCTGTGGAAAACAAACAGGTATACAAAAGTGCGCAACAGAGAGCTCTGGGTAAGTGGGGCGTCTACTCACCTGGGAGGGCTCCCCAGTGCGTGGCCTGTTGTCTCCTCCCTCGGGGAACCCTCCCTGGCACCTGGCCGCAGTGTGCCCTCCACGACCGCACTTGGTGCAGGGGACAGGCCCCCTCGGGCTCCTCCTCCTCCTTTCTCTAGCGCCAGCACCCCCGAGCTCCATGGGGCTCGGCTCGGAGGTGCCGGAGGGTGGAATGGACGGACCCCACTCGGGACGTCCACGGGTGGCCAGCAGGGTGTCCAGACGGATGGACATATCGACCAACTGGTCGAAGGTGAAATTGGTATCCCTGCAGGCCAACTCACGTTGAACGTCCTCCCGTAGGCTACATCGAAAATGGTCGAGGAGGGCCCGTTCATTCCACCCTGCGTCTGCCGCTAGAGTCCGGAACTCCAGCGCGAACGCCTGTGCGCTCCTCCTCCCCTGTCTCAGGTAGACTAGACGCTCCCCCGCCGCTTTGCACTCAGGTGGATGGTCGAACACGGCCTTGAAGCGACGGGAGAACTCGGCGTAGGAGATGGTGGTGGCGTCCATCCTCCTCCACTCGGCGTTGGCCCATTCCAACGCCTTGCCCGTGAGACAGGAGATGAGGGCGGAAACGCTCTCGTGTCCCGAGGGCACCGGGTGTACAGTGGCCAGGTAGAGCTCCACCTGCAGGAGGAATCCCTGACACCCGGCAGCTGTGCCGTCATACGCCCTCGGGAGCGAGAGCCGAATCCCACTGGGTTCCGGACCTGGGACTGGTGGACCGGCCGATGGGGGTGGCAGGGTAGGTGGAGGTGTGGGTACCCCTCTGGACTCCCAACGGTGCAGGGTGTTGATGACGTCCTGTAGAGCGGTCCCCAGTTGTCGTATCTGGTCATCCTGGCCGCGGACATGCTCCTCCATCGACTCAGGCGTGACGGTTGCTCCTGCTGATTCCATTCATTAAGGTGTGTGATTCTGTCAAGGGGTGCTGAAGGTGGGTGTGGTGCAGGAATCAAGCGCAGGATGCAGAAGCTTAGTCCAAAAGACTTTAGTGAGTTATTCACGTAGTACACGAGAACAATAAGCCCGGAGGCGAAATAAAGGCGCACACAGGCGTCAAACAAAAGGCGCACTAACATGTGCGAAAACCTCTCCAAACAACGGAGGGAAGATACGTAGCTCAGAACACCAAACAGAGGAGCAATCACACACAACACCAAACACACACAACGAGAACTAAATAGGACACTAACGAGGACTAACTAGACACAGGTGTACAACATCAAGACAAAACCAAACGAACATGAAACATAGATCGATGGTAGCTAGTACTCCGGGGACGACGACCGCCGAAACCTGCCCGAACAAGGAGGAGGAGCATCCTCTGCCGAAACCGTGACAGATAAAGCCTGGAATCGAACCAGGGGGTCTGTAGTGACGCCTAAAGCACTGAGATGCAGTGCCTTAGACCGCTGAGATGCAGTGCCTTAGACCGCTGCGCCACTCGGGAGATAATAATAATAATAATAATAATATACCATTTAGCAGACGCTTTTATCCAAATCAACTTACAGTCATGTGTGCATACATTTTAACGTATGGGTGGTCCCGGGGATCGAACCCACTAACCTGGCGTTACAAGCACCATGCTCTACCAATTGAGCTAAAGAGGACCATACAGAGATGAGAAGACATTCTAAATAAAAAGGATTTCATCTGGATTTCCAGTGTGGATGTTGGTTTTAATTTCACAGGTGGGCAAGTTAGTGATTCATACTGCAGCTTAGTGATTCATACTGCAGGTTAGTGATTCATACTGCAGGTTAGGGATTCATACTGCAGGTTAGGGATTCATACTGCAGGTTAGGGATTCAAACTGCAGGTTAGGGATTCATACTGCAGGTTAGGGATTCATACTGCAGGTTAGGGATTCATACAGCAGCTTAGTGATTCATAGTGCAGGTTAGGGATTCATACTGCAGGTTAGGGATTCATACTGCAGCTTAGTGATTCATAGTGCAGGTTAGGGATTCATACTGCAGGTTAGGGATTCATACTGCAGGTTAGGGATTCATACTGCAGGTTAGGGACTCATACTGCAGGTTAGTGATTCATACTGCAGGTTAGGGATTCATACTGCAGGTTAGTGATTCATACTGCAGGTTAGGGATTCATACTGCAGGTTAGGGATTCATACTGCAGGTTAGGGATTCATACTGCAGGTTAGGGATTCATACTGCAGGTTAGGGATTCATACTGCAGGTTAGGGATTAATATGCAGGTTAGGGACTCATACTGCAGGTTAGGGATTCATACTGCAGGTTAGGGATTCATACTGCAGGTTAGGGATTCATATGCAGGATAGTGATTCATACTGCAGTTTAGGGATTCATACTGCAGATTAGGGATTCATACTGCAGGTTAGGGATTCATACTGCAGGTTAGGGATTCATACTGCAGGTTAGGGATTCATACTGCAGGTTAGGGATTCATACTGCAGGTTAGTGATTCATACTGCAGGTTAGGGATTCATACTGCAGGTTAGGGATTCATACTGCAGGTTAGGGATTCATATTGCAGGTTAGGGATTCATACTGCAGGTTAGGGATTCATACTGCAGGTTAGGGATTCATATTGCAAATGAATGAAATAGACTGTAAAATGTTAATACATTTTTATGAGACTAATTGAGGCTTTATTATAACTTACACCTCTATCCTTTTAGATATGAACACTTGACAGAAAAAAATATAAACGCAACATGCAACAATTTCAAAGATTTTACTGTTACAGCTCACATAAGGAAATCAGTCAATTTAAATTAATTAATTTGGCCCTAGACCAAATCAAATCAAATCAAATCAAATTTTATTGGTCACATGCGCCGAATACAACAGGTGCAGACATTACAGTGAAATGCTTACTTACAGCCCTTAACCAACAGTGCATTTATTTTTAACAAAAAAAGTAAAAATAAAACAACAAAAAAAAAGGTATTGAGAAAAAAAGAGCAGAAGTAAAATAAAATAACAGTAGGGAGGCTATATATACAGGGGGGTACCGTTGCAGAGTCAATGTGCGGGGGCACCGGCTAGTTGAGGTAGTTGAGGTAATATGTACACTATACTATGGATTTCACATGACTGGGAATACACATATGCATCTGTTGGTCACAGATAAAAAAAAGATACAGGCGTGGATAAGAAAACCAGTCAGTGTCTGGTGTGACCACCATTTGCCTCGTGCAGCGCGACACATCTCCTTCGCATAGAGTTGTGTATACTGTATACCTGTAGGTTGATCCATATAGTTAATGTATACCTGTAGGTCCATCCATTTAGTTCACACACTGTGATGGCAACAAAACATTGCATTGGCTTCTGAAAAATAGACAATGGTATGTTATACATCCAGTATACTTGCTATATGTTATACTAAAGCCATAGTGATACAGTGGCCTATCATATCAGTCAATTTCTATTATACGCATTGTAAGGTCATAGTGATACTGTGGCCAATCATATCAGTCAGTTTCTATTATACGCATTGTAAGGTCATAGTGATACTGTATCATCATCAGTACCACCTAACCCAATTCTGGTTGAGCCTGTGGAAACACTCTCCTGTAGGAGTTGGATCAGCCTGGAAACATTCTCCTGTAGGAGTTGGATCAGCCTGGAAACATTCTCCTGTAAGAGTTGGATCAGCCTGGAAACATTCTCCTGTAGGAGTTAGATCAGCCTGGAAACACTCTCCTGTAGGGGTTGGATCAGCCTGGAAACATTCTCCTGTAGGAGTTAGATCAGCCTGGAAACACTCTCCTGTAGGGTAGGGGTTGGATCAGCCTGGAAACACTCCCCTGTAAGAGTTGGATCAGCCTGGAAACACTCCCCTGTAAGAGTTGGATCAGCCTGGAAACACTCCCCTGTAAGAGTTGGATCAGCCTGGAAAAATTATCCTGTAAGAGTTGGATCAGCCTGGAAACACTCTCCTATAGGAGTTGAATCAGCCTGGAAACACTCTCCTGTAGGAGTTAGATCAGCCTGGAAACACTCTCCTGTAAGAGTTGGATCAGCCTGGAAACACTCTCCTGTAAGAGTTGGATCAGCCTGGAAACATTCTCCTGTAAGAGTTAGATCAGCCTGGAAACACTCTCCTGTAAGAGTTGGATCAGCCTGGAAACATTCTCCTGTAAGAGTTGGATCAGCCTGGAAACATTCTCCTGTAAGAGTTAGATCAGCCTGGAAACACTCTCCTGTAGGGTAGGGGTTGGATCAGCCTGGAAACACTCCCCTGTAAGAGTTGGATCAGCCTGGAAACATTCTCCTGTAAGAGTTGGATCAGCCTGGAAACATTCTCCTGTAAGAGTTGGATCAGCCTGGAAACACTCCCCTGTAAGAGTTGGATCAGCCTGGAAACATTCTCCTGTAAGAAATGGATCAGCCTGGAAACATTCTCCTGTAAGAGTTGGATCAGCCTGGAAACACTCCCCTGTAAGAGTTGGATCAGCCTGGAAACACTCTCCTGTAAGAGTTGGATCAGCCTGGAAACATTCTCCTGTAAGAGTTGGATCAGCCTGGAAACACTCCCCTGTAAGAGTTGGATCAGCCTGGAAACACTCCCCTGTAAGAGTTGGATCAGCCTGGAAACACTCTCCTGTAAGAGATGGATCAGCCTGGAAACATTCTCACCTCTGTACTCTTTTCTTCATATTTACTACAGCTGAGCAATGAAAGTAAGTTCAAAACAATCCGTTAGTTTGTCAGTCTCCCCGCTCTTTCTCACTATCAAGGGCTATTATCTTTTCAAACTACTGTGCCCGAACCTAAAGCTCAGGCATACACACTAATGCCAGATAGGCTAAAATGAATGAAGAAATACCTCAATGTAGCCTACAGATATGAATTCCACAAGAATAATACGTGAATGGATTTTTTAATGTATGGTTTTCCCTTTGCTTTAACCCTGTAACCCCGTAACTTAACCATTCGTAATGAACTAAACCAGCCTAAACTTAACCATGGATTGTTTTTTGTTTTAATCCTATCCCTTAACTCTTAATTTAACCTTTTTGTAATAATGCAGCAGGAAAGCAACCCCAGGGTGTCCAAAACACGTAGAAATTTGACGGTTGGAGGAACTTAGACATTTTGACGTTAGGAGGAACCTCCAAATCGGAAGTCATATTGGTTAAACCGTGATTGTTTGGAGAAAGGTACCGGACTAAAACAAAGCGGGGCTGGCTGAGTCATGTGGGTAGGTTGCCTTTCACTCCGCAACTAGGACTAGGTAGACGTGCATAGCCCCTAACAGCTGACCCAGGATCAGATATATTCTCATCACCTCATGGTTGAGGTTATGATTGTGGGGAAAGGTAATCTGATTCTATCTGATTCTATAAGATCTGTGGTTAAGGACAACTCATACCTGCAAGTACTGTACATGTATTCCTGCATTTGTTCCAGCCCAAATACCCAGCAGTGAGTGTTCCACAGAGAGTTGATCATCACTCCTTTTATTTCATGGGAATAGTCAACTAGCCTAGAAATCCAGAACCTGTTTTGTGCTAACATTCTACTCCTTGTGCTGTTTGTCATAACAAGGAGTGGAATTTTAGCACAAACAGACTGGATTTCTCAAGGGTAATAATAGGATACTTACCTCCTTCAATTCATGTATATTGGCCTTCTAACTGTATTTTATTATTGGTAAATTTATGCATTTTACCATAACATCTCGGGGCATACTGTAGCGTTTTAGACACTTGAAACCCCACCTCTTTAAGGAATACCTGGGATAGGATAAAGTAATCCTTCTACCGCCCCCTTACACCACCCCAAAAAAGTATATATATATATATATATTGTAAAGTCGTTATCCCACTGGCTATAAGGTGAATGCACCAATTTGTAAGTCGCTCTGGATAAGAGCGTCTGCTAAATGACGTAAATTTAATGTAATGTTATAATCTCATACAGCACAACATCATTTTCACCACTAGGTGGAGGATCTTCACCGTGAGATGTTTGTCCAGCAATGTGGGGCGAATCTCAAGCATTTTACAATCTCACACAGCACAACGTCAGTTTAACCACTTCACCATGAGATGTGTGTCCAGCAATGTGGGGAGAATCTCAATTGTATTTCCTTGATTCCTCGCGTCCTCTCTCCTCGCCTCCTTCTGAAAACACATTGAATGAGAAGGTCAGAGGGGAGAGACCAGACAATAGGTTTTGAGATTTTCCCATGGTCCAGTTCTCTGTAACTATAGAGCCTGCTTCATCTGGCCAGTAGGTGGCGGTGTCTCATCTCTCATACACACTCCCTACATCCCAGTAATCTGTTCTTTCTCTCAAAAGTGTGCACTTGTGCTCTCCTCCACACACATTTAAACATAATTTGATTGGTGTAATGAGGGACTTCACCATATGTCTCATACCAGTTCAGTCCTTTTTCTTTTAGACCAATAAAGGGAGGTAAACAAGGTTACACTGCAGGAGAAAGGGCCCATTACTTGGTCTCAAATGGTACCCAATTCCCCTATATCAGGGGTGTCAAACTCATTCCATGGAGGACCTAGTGTCTCCAGGTTTTTGTTTTTTTCCTTTCAATTAAGCCCTAGACAACCAGGTGAGGGGAGTTCCTTACTAATTAGTGACCTTATTTAATCAATCAAGTACAAGGACGGAGCAAAGACCCGCAGACACTCGGCCCTCCGTGGAATGAGTTTGACACGTGCCCTGTATAGTGCACTAAAAGTAGGAAAGGAATTTGTATTTATTTATTTAACCTTTATTTAACCATTGAGACCCAGAGTCTCCTAAAAAAGCATAGGGTGCAATTTGGGACACAGCCAGGGAGTGTTGTCTGCAGATTATGTTCCTCTGAATGTAGTTACAGTGAGGGAAAAAAGTATTTGATCCCCTGCTGATTTTGTACGTTTGCCCACTGACAAAGAAATGATCAGTCTATAATTTTAATGTAGGTTTATTTGAACAGTGAGAGACAGAATAACAACAAAAAAATCCAGAAAAACGCATGTCAAAAATGTTATAAATTGATTTGCCTACCTTCAAACTCAGTGCCTCTTTGCTTGACATCATGGGAAAATCAAAAGAAATCAGCCAAGACCTCAGAAAAACAATTGTAGACCTCCACAAGTCTGGTTCATCCTTGGGAGCAATTTCCAAACGCCTGAAGGTACCATGTTCATCTGTACAAACAATAGTACGCAAGTATAAACACCATGGGACCACGCAGCTGTCATACCGCTCAGGAAAGTGACGTATTCTGTCTCCTAGAGATGAACGTACTTTGGTGCGAAAAGTGCAAAGGACCTTGTGAAAATGCTGGAGGGAACAGGTACAAAAGTATCTATATCCACAGTAAAACGAGTCCTATATTGACATAACCTGAAAGGCCGCTCAGCAAGGAAGAAGCCACTGCTCCAAAACCGCCATAAAAAAGCCAGACTACGGTTTGCAACTGTACATGGGGACAAGGATCGTACTTTTTTGAGAAATGTCCTCTGGTGTGATGACATTTTTTAAAACTGTTTGGCCATAATGACCATTGTTATGTTTGGAGGAAATAGGCGAGAATTGCAAGCCGAAGAACACCATCCCAACCGTGAAGCACGGGGGTGGCAGCATCATGCTATGGGGGTGCTTTGCTGCAGGAGGGACTGGTGCACTTCACAAAATAGATGGCATCATGAGGAAGGAAATGTATGTGGATATATTGAAGTAACATCTCAAGACATCAGTCAGGAAGTTAAAGCGTGGTCGCAAATGGGTCTTCCAAATGGACAATGACCCCAAGCATACTTCGAAAGTTGTGGCAAAATGGCTTAAGGACAACAACGTCAAGGTATTGGAGTGGCCATCACAAAGCCCTGACCTCAATCCTATAGAAAATGTGTGGGCAGAACTGAAAAAGCGTGTGCGAGCAAGGAGGCCTACAAACCTGACTCAGTTACACCAGCTCTGTCAGGAGGAATGGGCCAAAATTCACCCAACTTATTGTGGGAAGCTTGTGGAATGCTACCCAAAACGTTTGACCCAAGTTAAAGAATTTAAAGGCAATGCTACCAAATACTATTTGAGTTTATGGAAACTTCTGACCCACTGGGAATGTGATGAAAGAAATAAAAGCTGAAATAAATAATTCTCTCTACTATTATTCTGACATTTCACATTCTTAAAATAAAGTGGCGATCCTAACTGACTTAAGACATTGAATTTGTACTAGGATTAAATGTCAGGAATTGTGACAAACTGAGTTTAAATGTATTTGGCTAAGATGTATGTAAACTTCCGACTTCAACTGTACATGTCAGTACATACACACAACAAGTAGGTCACATGGGGGAGAGGTGTTGCTTTATTTGTTTTTTTATACCAGGTTTGCTGTTCACTTGCACTATATGAGATGGGAGGTAGATCCATGCACTCATTGCTCACTATATGATGGCTCTGTATAATACTGTTTCCTTGAATTTGTTCTGGACATGGGGATTGTGAAAATCACCCTGGTGTCATGTGTGGTGGGGAAATTGTGTGGTGTCAGTGCTGTGCGTAAGTTGACTATGCAAACAATTTGGAATATCCAACACATTAATGTTTCTTATAAAAAGAAGAAGTGATGCAGTCAGTCACTCCTCAAGTCTTTAGCCAAGAGAGACTGGCATGCATAGTATTTATATCAGCCCTCTGATTACAATGAAGAGCAAGATGTTCCGCTCTGTTCTGAGCCAGCTGCAGCTTAACTAGGTCTTTCTTTGCAGTACTTGACCATATCACTGGACAGTAATCATAAGATAAAACGATAAAACTGCAGGTATAATGCTTTATAATATTTTTCTAAGCATGTATGAGCTTTTATAGCAGGGCACTCCAACCCTGTTCATGGAGAGCTACCCTGCTGTAGGTTTTAACTCCAACCCTGTTCCTGGAGAGCTACCCTCTTGTAGGTTTTTGCTGCAACCCTAATGTAGCGCACCTGATTCTAATAATTAGCTGGTTGATTAGTTGAATCAGGTTAGTTTCAACTGGGGTTGGAGCGAAAAGGGTAGCTCTCCAGGAAAAGGGTAGCTCTCCAGGACAAGGGTAGCTCTCCAGGATAAGGGTAGATCTCCAGGACAAGGGTAGCTCTCCAGGACAAGGGTAGCTCTCCAGGATAAGGGTAGCTCTCCAGGTCAAGGGTAGCTCTCCAGGACAAGGGTAGCTCTCCAGGAAAAGGGTAGCTCTCCAGGATAAGGGTAGCTCTCCAGGATAAGGGTTGCTCTCCAGGATAAGGGTAGCTCTCCAGGAAAAGGGTAGCTCTCCAGGAAAAGGGTAGCTCTCCAGGATAAGGGTAGCTCTCCAGGATAAGGGTTGCTCTCCAGGATAAGGGTAGCTCTCCAGGACAAGGGTAGCTCTCCAAGAAAAGGGTAGCTCTCCAGGATAAGGGTAGCTCTCCAAGAAAAGGGTAGCTCTCCAGGACAAGAGGAGGAGGGCCCTGTTGTATAGTCATGTGTAAAGGCCAATAATATAGTCTTCTAGACCTCACTTGGTCTTCACCATCCCCCCGATCCACGACATTGTCCTGGAAGGTCATCCTCCTTCATATTGTCTCTGTGTCTCTGAGGTTTAGGACTGTCCCTGGTCCTCCCTGATATTGTCTCTGTGTCTCTGAGGTTTAGGACTGTCCCTGGTCCTCCCTGATATTGTCTCTGTGTCTCTGAGGTTTAGTGTTGTCCCTGGTCCTCCTTCATATTGTCTCTGTGTCTCTGAGGTTTAGTGTTGTCCCTGGTCCTCCCTGATATTGTCTCTGTGTCTCTGAGGTTTAGTGTTGTCCCTGGTCCTCCCTGATATTGTCTCTGTGTCTCTGAGGTTTAATGTTGTCCCTGGTCCTCCCTGATATTGTCTCTGTGTCTCTGAGGTTTAGTGTTGTCCCTGGTCCTCCCTGATATTGTCTCTGTGTCTCTGAGGTTTAGTGTATAGCCTGGGGGGGTCGGTGCAAGATGTGCTGCTTCCATGTCAAGTTCTGTTCCTGCTGATATATCTGTTGGCCTGCCCAGGCAGGATGGCTCAGGTTCCCCTGTAAATACACACAGGCTGAGAGAGGGAGGATGGATGGAGGGAGGAACTCAGGTCACTATCGTAGCCCTCACTACCCTGTAGGGGGGAGCAAGGATGAGGGAAAAGGATTTACTCTCCCCCTCTCTCTCTTCTTGTCCCCCTATAAATATACACCAGCATAGCCCTCGCTACCCTGTAGTAGGAGGGAGGAAGGATGAGGAGGAGGAGAGGATGAGGAGGAAGGGAGGATGAGGAAGAGGGGAAGAGGAGGAGGAGGTTTCTTCATGGGAGTTGTCTCTCCAATCTCATCATTATTGAATTGTTATACAGACGTGGTCATGAAAAATGGCAGGTACAGTTAGAAACATTGGACAGTTTGATGAAAGTATTGAGCAGTGGAGCTGTGATGAGTGTGATAGAAGGAGTCAGGCGCAGGAGGGTAAATCACAGAATACAGAGTTTATTCCTTTCCGTCACAGTTGCGCTGGATAGCGACACACAAACACAGTCACAGGGGAAACTCTCTACCCTAGCAATCACGGTACCGAGCTACTCTACTCTCACATGGAACAATCACCCACACAGACAAGGGAGCAGAGGGAACACTTATACACAGACTAATGAGGGGATGAGAACCAGGTGTGTGTGATTAACAAGACAAGACAAGTGGAGTGATGATAATGGGAGCGGCAGTAGTTAGTAAGCCGGTGACGACGAACGCTGGAGCCTGCCCGAACAAGGAGGGGAGGCAGCCTCGGTGGAAGTCGTGACAGTAACTTACCCGCTGGGAGGTGCCTTACTCTGGGCACGCACCGAGCAGGAGGAGACATACACCCTCACGTCCTTAGCCAAGGTAGGCCACCAGTATTTTCCGATCAGGCAGCGCACTGTACGGCCGATACCTGGGTGACAAGAGGAGGGTGACGTGTGCCCAGAAGATCAGACGATCACGGATAGGAGCAGGCACGTACTGCAGCCCAGCTGGACACTGAGGTGGAGATGGATCTGTGCGTAATGCCTGCTCTATATCCACATCCATCGCCCATACTACCGGCGCCACAATGCAGGAGGCCGGGAGTATGGGGGTGTTGTCTCTGGGCCTTTCCTCTGTGTCATACAGCCAGAACAGTGCGTCTGCCTTCACGTTCTTCGTACCCGGAATGTATGATAGAGTGAAATCAAACCGGGTGAAGAATAGGGCCCACCTGTCCTGGCGAGGATTCAGCCTCCTCGCTGCCCGGATGTACTCCAGATTACGATGGTCCGTCCAGACAAGGAAAGGGTGTTTCGCCCCTTCGAGCAAATGCCTCCACACGGTCAAAGCTCGGACAACAGCCAACAGCTCCCGATCACCAACGCCGTAGTTCTGCTCCGCCGGGCTGAGCTTCTTAGAGAAGAAGGAACAGGGGCGGAGTTTGGTTGGCATGCCCGAGCGTTGAGACAGGACAGCGCCCATCCCTACCTCGGACGTATCCACCTCCACTACGAATGGTAGTGATGGATCCGGGTGGGCCAGTACCGGGGCCGAGGTGAACAGTTCCCTCAGGTTACTGAAGGCCCTGTCAGCCTCAGCAGACCAGTGGAGCAGGGACGGCCCACCCTTCAACAGAGATGTAATGGGAGCTGTGACCTTGCCAAAGCCCCGGATAAACCTCCGATAGTAGTTGGCGAAGACAAGGAAGCGCTGCACCTCCTTTACCGTGGTTGGAGTCGGCCAATTACGCACGGCTGAAATGCGGTCACCCTTCATCTCCACACCTGAGGTGGTAATGCGATATCCGAGGAAGGAGACGGACTGCTGGAAAAACATAAACTTTTCTGCCTTGGCATAAAGGTCATTTTCCAACAGTCGGACCAGTACTTTGCGAACCAGGGATACATGCTCGGCGCACGTAGCGGAATACACCGGGATGTCATCGATGTAGACCACAACACCGCGACCAAGCATGTCCCGAAACACCTTGTTCACAAAGGACTGGAAGACGGATGGAGCATTCATCAAACAGTAGGGCATCACCAGGTATTCATAATGCCCCGAGGTAGTGCTGAATGCTGTCTTCCACTCATCCCCCTCCTGAACACGCACCAGGTTGTAGGCCCTCCTGAGATCTAATTTGGTGAAGAAGCGCGCCCCATGCATTGACTTAATCACTGATGGAATGAAGGGGAGAGGATAACTAAATATTATCGTCTCCCTGTTCAGTGGTCGATAGTCAATGCACGGGCGCAGACCGCCGTCTTTATTCTTCAAAAAGAAGAAACTCAAGGAGTCGGGTGAAGTGGAGGGACGTATATACCCCTGGCCAAGGGACTCGGTGACGTATGTTTCCATAGCCTCCGTTTCAGCCTGCGACAGGGGATACACATAACTCCTGGGAGGTACAGCGTCTATCCGAAGGTTTATCGCGCAATCCCCCGCCCGATGAGGTGGTAATTTAGTCGCCTGCGTCTTTGAAAACGCGAGCGCCAGATCATGGTATTCGGGGGGGAATGCGCATGGTGGAGGTACCGTCTGGACTTTCCACCATGGTTGCACCAACGGAAACACATAGACACCTACCCTGACACTCTCGCGACCACCCCGTGAGAGCCCTCTGCGGCCAGATTAGTACGTGGGCTACGGAGTGAAGCTACATAAAAGAGACTTTTGACTGAAATTAATCTGACCTTGGCAAGGGCCATTGAAGTCAGTGTTTCCATGGAACTTGCTGCTAAAGAAAAAAGGGACTTGGTAAAAAGGGACACATCGAACGAGCCTGCAGAAACAGAAAGAGCTCAGAGAAATCGTCAAAGACTGAAAACAAGAAAGAGACATTTCAACGAAGGAAAAAGAGATGTTCAAACTGTTTAGCAGGAGAACACTGAGGTGAGTGACTCATCAGGCCAGGAAGTCAAACTGTTTAGCAGGAGAACACTGAGGTGAGTGACTCATCAGACCAGGAAGTCAAACTGTTTAGCAGGAGAACACTGAGGTGAGTGACTCATCAGACCAGGAAGTCACACTGTTTAGCAGGAGAACACTGAGGTGAGTGACTCATCAGACCAGGAAGTCACACTGTTTAGCAGGAGAACACTGAGGTGAGTGACTCATCAGACCAGGAAGTCACACTGTTTAGCAGGAGAACACTGAGGTGAGTGACTCATCAGACCAGGAAGTCACACGGTTTAGCAGGAGAACACTGAGGTGAGTGACTCATCAGACCAGGAAGTCACACTGTTTAGCAGGAGAACACTGAGGTGAGTGACTCATCAGACCAGGAAGTCACACTGTTTAGCAGGAGAACACTGAGGTGAGTGACTCATCAGACCAGGAAGTCACACTGTTGAGGAGGAGAACACTGAGGTGAGTGACTCAACAGACCAGGAAGTCACACTGTTTAGCAGGAGAACACTGAGGTGAGTGACTAATCAGACCAGGAAGTCACACGGTTTAGCAGGAGAACACTGAGGTGAGTGACTCATCAGACCAGGAAGTCACACTGTTGAGCAGGAGAACACTGAGGTGAGTGACTCGTCAGACCAGGAAGTCACACTGTTGAGCTGGAGAACACTGAGGTGAGTGACTAATCAGACAAGGAAGTCAAACTGTTGAGCAGGAGAACACTGAGGTGAGTGACTCATCAGACCAGGTAGTCACACAGAATATACTGACTGTTTCTGGGGGCCCGCACGGCTATTATGTCTCTACGTTGCTAGAGGGTCACCGGTGCATATGGAGAGACGTGGAGAAGTCTTTCATGGAGAGCTGGGTAGCATGAAAGACATTACAGTGAAGCTTAGCATTAAGCCAGACAGCAAACCAACGTTTCTAAAAGCACAACCCGTACCTTATGCTATCAGACCAAAAGTCGAGGCTTACTTGGTGAGTCCAGTCAAAAACAAATGGCCGGAGCCGGTCAGCATGAATGAATGGGCTACACCCATCGTACCAGTCCTTAAGAAGGATGGTGAAATCAGGATATGTGGAGACTTTAAAGTTAACCCTGTGTTGTCCGCTGAGGAGTATTCACTACCACACATCAACAACCTTTTCACGGGTTTAGCTGGGGGTCAAAAGTTCAGCAAAATTGACCTCTGCCAAGCCTACTTGCAGATACACATGGATGAAATGTCAAAGGAGCTGCTGACCATTGTAACACACAAGGGGCTCTTCAGGTACTTAGTGGTTAAGAGCGTTGTGCCAGTAACCGAAAGGTCGCTGGTTCTAATCCCAGAGCCGACTAGGTGAAAAATCTGTCGATTTGCCCTTGAGCAAGGCACTTAACCCTAATTGCTCCTGTAAGTCGCTCTGGATAAGAGCGTCTGCTAAATTACTAAAATGTAAAATGCCTACCGTTTGGAATCACAAGTGCGCCAGTGCTGTTCCAGAGGGCGATGGACTAGATCTTGGCAACTGTCACTAACAACAGTGACTGACCCAAAATGAAGGAAAGCTTTGACTACGTACAGACTCAGTGAGCATAGCCTTGCTATTGAGAGAGACCTCCTTAGGCAGACAGGCTATTTCCCTCAGATTATAACAGATCCACAAATAATTTTTCCTTTTTGTACTTAAACTATTTGCACATCGTTACAACACTGTATATAGCCATAATATGACATTTGAAATGTCTCTATTCTTATGGAACTCTTGTGAGCGTAATGTTTACTGTTCACTTTATATTTCACTGTTGTTTATTATCTATTTCACTTGCTTTGGCAATGTTAACATATGTTTCCCATGTCAATAAAGCCCTTTGAATTGAGAGAGAGAGAGAGAGAGAGAGAGAGAGAGAGAGAGAGAGAGAGAGAGAGAGAGAGAGAGAGAGAGAGAGAGAGAGAGAGAGAGAGAGAGAGAGAGAGAGAGAGAGAGAGAGAGAGAGAGAATATACTTACATTCACACAGGACACCAGATAAGACAGGAGAATTACACAGGACAGACTGACCCTAGCCCCCCGGCACATAGACTATTGCAGCATAGATGCGGGAGACAGAGACATGGGGGGGTCGGGGGACACTTTGGGACAAGGTTGAGTACAGCCCACAGAGACAGGGGGGGGGTCGGGGGACACTTTGGGACAAGGCTGAGCCCACGAATGTCTACCCCACCTCATGAGCCCGAGGGGGTGAAAAATTGGGCACAGCGCAACCTCTGTATTTATAGCTACCATTCGGAAGAGCGTGTAAAAGAGCCTGGCTGATTTAATTTTTTGTGGCTGGCAGTTGGCATGGACCGATTTGTCGCGTATATTACAACCTCTCCTACATACAATAAGTGGGGGTTCTTAAATTCAGCTGGCAAAGCTGGGTCCGATGATACATTTGCATTTTAGTCATTTAGCAGACGCTCTTATCCAGAGCGACTTACAGTTAGTGAATATTTTTTTTATACTGGCCCCCCGTGGGAATTGAACCCACAACCCTGGCGTTGCAAACGCCATGCTCTATCAACTGAGCTACATCCCTGCCGGCCATTCCCTCCCCTACCCTGGGAAAATTGTGCGCCGCCCATGAGTCTCCCCGTCGCGGCCGGCTGCGACAAAGCCTGGTTTCGAACCAGGATATCTAGTGGCACAGTTAGCACTGCGATGCAGTGCCTTAGACCACTGCGCCACTCAGGAGTCATGCCAGTGTTTTCTTGACAGCATCTCCCACTTTACGCAAGTTCAAAGTATATGTGGTGGTGATCTTTAGCTCCAGTGGGACTTTTTTGTAGCAGTTTTCCCTAATGCCAAAATCAAAAGCTTCATCCACACATTGTGGAGAGTAGCCTCTTCTTAGAAACATATTGCGCATCTCCGCTGCTTTTTCTAGATAGTCCTCTGTGGAGTGGCATACACGGCGCAATCTGAAAAACTGTTATTCTTGGAAGTCCTCTTTTTAATGGTTCAGGGTGGATGCTGTCCCCTTGTAATATAGTATTTCTGTCCATTTCTTTTCTGTACAAAGTTGTAAACAGGGTTCCGTTTGATTTCACAATCCACATATCGAGGTAATAAACACATTCAATAATGAATTTGAGATTGCGGTCAATGTCATTGAGTGATGCCATAAAGTCTGACAGCTCGTCTCCTGTTACTCCCCATAATGCAACAAATGTTGTCAATATATCGATACCACTTCAGGATTTTATTCAAAAATATATTTTCAATTTCATTGTTAACTAAACTTTCTTCAAAATAACCCACATAAAGGTTAGCATAGCTTGGAGCGAATGTGGAGCCCATCGATGTTCCATTCGTTCGGAGGTTGTATTCATCATCAAACCTGAAATAGTTATACTTCAAAACATATTTATGTCAGGTTTTGGCCATGACTGTTCGGGTTTTGGTCACTAGATGTCCCCATTGCACCTTTTTGTACCTTTTGTTTTTCTTGCTCTAATTATTGTTTGCACCTGTAGGTCATTCCCTTGTTAGTATTTAAACCCTATGTGTTCCTCAGTTCCTTGCTCAGTGTTTGTAAGTTAGCACCCAGCCCCAGCCCAAGCCTTGTTTTATATAGATATTTCTCTGGTGGGATTTTCCAGAGGTTCTCTGGTTTAGTTCTTGTGTTTTGTTTGAGTAGTCTTTTGAGGTTTGTTTTTCCCTGCTGTTTTTTACCACTTTGTGGAGTTTCTTTTGTTTTTTGGAGGTTTTCCTCTTTGTGCCTCTTGGCTTTATTTTTGGACATTGTGGATTTAGTTTCTTTGCCTGAAGATTTTGTTCTTTAATTAAACCACCATCTCTAGTACAGCTGTGTCTGCCTCATCTTCTGGGTTCTGACAATTATTAGTGACTGTTTCTCGCACCGGGTCGTGACAGAAACACTGAGCCATTATTATGAACCCAGAGGCAGCCAGTACCCAGGATTTTTTTTCCATGATGTCCCACCATGAGGGGACTGTCCAACGCCACGAAGCTGCTCTGGTTCAGCAAGAGGCCTTAATGGCTAGACATTCTCAACTTCTGTCAGAGATGCTGACTTCCATAAAGCAGATTTCGGATCGACTTTCCCCGGCAACCGCTTCTGCTCCAGTTCATCCGATTCAAGGGCCCCTGGCAGTTAATCCCCTGGCTGAACCTCGTCTGCCGCCTCCCCAACGGTTCTCAGGGGATCCGAGTGTTTGTAAGGGGTTTTTCACCCAATGTTCTCTCTCCTTTGAGCTGCAACCATCGTCGTTTCCCACCGACCGGTCCAAGATAGCATATATCATCACCCTGCTGTCGGAAAAGGCCCTAGCCTGGGCTACTGCTGTGTGGGATGCCCAAAGTCCCTGCTGTGCCAGCTACTCTACCTTTGCTGAAGAATTCAAGCGAGTGTTTCAAGGTCCTACCAACGGCCCTGACTCAGCCAAACAGCTCCTGACTCTCCGCCAAGGTCGGCGCAGCGTGACGGACTATGCCATCCAGTTCCGCACTGTGGCAGCAGCAAGTGGCTGGAACGACGAGGCGCTCACAGTGTGTTTTTTGAAGGGTCTTTCTGACACCATCCAAGATGAACTGGCCACTCGGGAACCACCGGACAACCTCGAGTCCCTTATCAAGTTGGCTTCACGCATAGACCAGCGTCTGAGAGAGAGAGAACAAAACCATAGACCGCTCACCCTAGCTCCTATCGGTTCCAGCTCCGAGTCTCCACCTTTATCCTCGCTGGCTCCACCAGAACCCATGCAGGTTGGACGCATCTCCCAGGCTGAGAGAGACCGCCGGATGAGGGAGCGATGCTGTCTATATTGCGGCAAACCGGGCCATTTCCGCTCCACGTGTCCCGGGCTCCAGGGAAACGCACTCTCCCGTGCAGGCCTGGGAGGACTGTAACGGGAAACATAACCTCCTCCCATCCATCCAACTCCCGCCTGCTCATTCCAGTTACCCTTTCCTGGGACGACCACGAAGTTTTCTCTTCAAGCCTTGGTAGACTCTGGAGCCGCAGGTAACTTCATGGATGGGATCTGGGCGAAGGAGAATGGCGTTCCTTCTGAACCTCTAAGTGACCCCATAAGGGTTACTACGTTGGATAGAAGTCCTTTGGGATCTGGACTTGTCACTCGTGCCACTACCCCCTTACGACTTTCAGTTTCCCAACACCAGGAAGTGATGAACTTTCATCTGATCTCCTGTTCCGAGTT
Source organism: Coregonus clupeaformis (assembly GCF_020615455.1). Classification (NCBI taxonomy): domain Eukaryota; kingdom Metazoa; phylum Chordata; class Actinopteri; order Salmoniformes; family Salmonidae; genus Coregonus; species Coregonus clupeaformis. The sequence continues at coordinate 4,716,025 of NC_059201.1, forward strand.
TCCTCTCGTCCTTGGTTATCCCTGGCTTCACAGCCATAACCCTCACATCGACTGGTCTGTGGGCACTATCAAGCAGTGGGGTCCTACGTGCCAAGCCACTTGTATCTTCCCCGAGTTCCCAGAGTTCTCCTTCCGAGTCTCTAGAATCCATCGACTTGTCCCGAGTTCCCGAGTGTTACCATGACCTCAAACTGGTATTTAGCAAACAGAGGGCCACCAAACTACCACCCCATAGACCTTACGATTGCACCATCGACCTGTTGCCGGGGACCTGCCCTCCCAGGGTCGGATCTTTTCCCTTTCTCCTCCCGAACGAGCTGCTATGGATACCTACATCAAGGACGCTCTGACAGCAGGCCTCATGCGTCCATCTACCTCGCCGGCGGGAGCAGGGTTTTTCTTTGTGGCCAAGAAAGACGGTGGATTACGACCTTGCATCGACTACCGGGGACTCAATGCCATAACCGTCCGTAACCGCTACCCGCTACCCCCTTATGGCCACAGCCTTTGAGCTGCTCCAGGAAGCAGTTGTCTTCACTAAGATTGACCTGCGGAACGCATACCATCTTGTGCGGATCAAACCCGGGGACGAGTGGAAGACCGCTTTCAACACGCCTACTGGTCACTACGAATACTCGGTGATGCCCTTCGGCCTGACCAACGCTCCGGCTGTGTTCCAAGCGCTCATAAACGATGTGCTTAGGGATATGCTTAACATCTTTGTGTTTGTTTACTTGGATGACATCCTCATCTTTTCGAGCTCCCTTCAAGAACACACTAAGCATGTCAGACAAGTGCTCAAACGCCTCCTAGACAGCCATTTGTACGTTAAGCCGGAGAAGTGTGAATTCCATTCCTCTCGAGTACAATTCCTGGGATTTATAGTGGAACCCGGACAAGTCCAGATGGACCCCAAGAAGGTAGAGGCGGTAGCGGATTGGCCCACCCCCAAGTCCGTTAAGGAAGTTCAGCGTTTCCTGGGCTTCACCAACTTTTACCGCAAGTTCATCAAGAACTTCAGCTCGGTGGCAGCCCCTCTCTCGGCGGTAACCAAGGGTGGCAACACAAGGTTTCTGTGGGGTAGAGAAGCTGAGACGGCCTTCCAAGGACTCAAGCAGCGCATCCTCTCTGCTCCCATCCTGACACTACCAACGGCGGATGAACCTTTTGTGGTGGAGGTAGACGCATCAGAGGTTGGGGTTGGAGCTGTCCTGTCTCAGAGGGTGAAGACAAGAAGCTTCATCCTTGCGCCTTCTTCTCTCACCGGCTTACCCCGGCCGAGAGGAATTACGATGTGGGGGATCGTGAACTCCTAGCGGTTAAGATGGCATTGAAGGAATGGAGACACTGGCTCGAGGGGGCTTCTCAACCGTTTCAAGTGCTTACGGACCACAAGAATCTGGAGTATATCCAGCAGGCGAAGCGGTTGAACGCCAGACAAGCTCGATGGTCTCTTTTCTTCAGCCGATTTCAGTTTATCCTCACCTATAGACCCGGGTCGAAGAATCTCAAACCGGACGCCTTGTCACGAATCTACTCTCCTGCCATTCGAGAAGATACTGACATGACTGTCCTTCCGGCCGCTAAGATCGTGGCTCCGATCTCGTGGCAAGTGGAGGATACCGTGAAACAAGCTCAAGCCATCGAACCGGGCCCTGGAGGAGGTCCTGCTAATCGGTTGTTTGTTCCCAAGGCAGCAAGGTCCCAAGTCCTTCGGTGGGGGGCACTCCTCTCGCCTCACCTGTCACCCGGGCGTAGGCCGCACCTTGGAGTTCATCCAGCGTAAGTTCTGGTGGCCCACCATAAAAGAAGACGTTGCCACTTTCATCAAGGCCTGTTCCGTGTGCTGCCAGGGCAAATCTTCTCACCTCCGCCCTCAAGGACTCCTTCACCCTCTATCTATTCCCCACCGACCCTGGTCCCATATCTCGTTGGACTTTATTACTGGCCTTCCTCCGTCCCATGGTAATACTACGATCCTAGTCATCATCGACAGGTTTTCTAAGGCGGCCAGGTTTGTTCCTTTGACCAAATTACCTTCTGCCAAGGAAACAGCTGAGTTGGTGATTAACCATGTGTTCCGAGTCTTTGGGATTCCGCAAGATATGGTTTCCGACAGAGGTCCCCAGTTCGCCTCAAGGTTTTGGAAGGCCTTCTGCCAACTCATAGGCCACGGCCAGTTTATCTTCAGGGTACCATCCGAGTCCAATGGCCAAACTGAGAGGATGAATCAGGAGCTGGAAACCACCCTCAGATGCATGGTTTCCAACAACCCGTCCACTTGGTCATCCTTCATTGTTTGGGCCGAGTACGCGCACAACACCTTGTGCTCCTCCTCCACTGGTATGTCCCCGCATGAGTGTCAGTTAGGCTATGCGCCTCTATTGTTCCCGGACCAGGAGGCAGAAGTCAGAGTGCCTTCAGCCTCGAGGTTCATCAGACGCTGTCGGCTTACGTGGAAGAAGGCACGTCTTAATCTTCTGCGTTCCTCTCAGCAGTACCAACGACAAGCCAACAGAGGTCGCCGTCCCGGTCCTACCCTGTACCCCGGCCAGAGAGTATGGCTCTCAACTAAGAACCTACCACTACGGGTGGAGTCTCGTAAAGCTGTCCCAGAGGTTCATCGGTCCCTTTAAGATTGCCAGGAGAGTCAATCCCGTTACTTTTCGCCTGCACTTACCCAGATCACTTAAGATCAATCCAACATTTCACATTTCTTTATTAAAACCTGTTGTTTTTTCTCCCCTTATCCCGGCAGGCAGACCTCCCCCTCCGCCCCGTGTCATCGGTGGCCAGTCGGCTTATACCGTCCACCGGATACTGGATTCCCACCGGGTGCAGCGGTCCTGGCAGTATCTGGTGGACTGGGAAGGCTACGGTCCCGAGGAGCGCTCCTGGGTTCCTGCCAGGACATACTGGACCCTGACCTCATTCGTCAGTTCAGGGCCCTCCACCCTGAGAAGGCTGGTAGGAACGTCAGGAGCCGTTCCTAGGAGGGGATTCTGTCAGGTTTTGGCCATGACTGTTCGGGTTTTGGTCACTAGATGTCCCCATTGCACCTTTTTTGTACCTTTTGTTTTTCTTGCTCTAATTATTGTTTGCACCTGTAGGTCATTCCCTTGTTTGTATTTAAACCCTGTGTGTTCCTCAGTTCCTTGCTCAGTGTTTGTAAGTTAGCACCCAGCCCCAGCCCAAGCCTTGTTTTATATAGATATTTCTCTGGTGGGATTTTCCAGAGGTTATCTGGTTTAGTTCTTGTGTTTTGTTTGAGTAGTCTTTTGAGGTTTGTTTTTCCCTGCTGTTTTTACCACTTTGTGGAGTTTCTTTAGTTTTTTTGGAGCTTTTCCTCTTTGTGCCTCTTGGCTTTATTTTTGGACATTGTGGATTTAGTTTCTTTGCCTGAAGATTTTGTTCTTTAATTAAACCACCATCTCTAGTACAGCTGTGTCTGCCTCATCTTCTGGGTTCTGACAATTATTAGTGACTGTTTCTCGCACCGGGTCGTGACAATTTATCTCTAGAATGAAGTTTGTTCGTGGGTATTTGTTAGTATCTCGGTCTCTCAAATAGTGAGCTTCCAGCCCCCTGTATGGGTAATGCTGGTATATAGACTCTCGATATCTAATGAGACCAAATTACAGTCTTCTGTTAATCCCTTTGTAATATTCATATGGGTCAGCATACTGAATTGTAATTGGACGCATTCTACTGTCAGATCATACTGTGCTATGATTGGTTACGACCACCCAGGTGGTGAGGTCATCATCAGGTGATCATGGCCGGAGACACATGAACATGCCAGTTATAGCTAGCTAATAAAGATCAATGATTAGAAAGATCCTGTCGTGCTGCATTTTATTATTTTGTACAAAGCATACAAAACAAGACAGCCGTTGTCGGTGAGATCTTATTTATGAAGTCTACAGAGTTTCTTTCACATATGATGGCAATGCTTGCACATCAAATTTAATAAAAGAGTCTACAAAAGTTTGACAACAGCTCTAGCCTATTCCTGCAACCACTGGTCTGCCTGGATAATTGCCTTGTTGTGTTTTAGGTTTGTGTAATTTAGGCAACATGTACAGGCATGGAAGCATGGCACAAATGCAGCAAAGGTATTCATATTCAGGTTTTGAGATGAGGTTGTTTAATCAATCAATTTCAATCAATCAATCAATTTTATTTTATATAGCCCTTCTTACATCAGCTAATATCTCGAAGTGCTGTACAGAAACCCAGCCTAAAACCCCAAACAGCTAGTAATGCAGGTGTAGAAGCACGGTGGCTAGGAAAAACTCCCTAGAAAGGCCAAAACCTAGGAAGAAACCTAGAGAGGAACCAGGCTATGAGGGGTGGCCAGTCCTCTTCTGGCTGTGCCGGGTGGAGATTATAACAGAACCATGCCAAGATGTTCAAAAATGTTCATAAGTGACAAGCATGGTCAAATAATAATCAGGAATAAAACTCAGTTGGCTTTTCATAGCCGATCATTAAGAGTTGAAAACAGCAGGTCTGGGACAGGTAGGGGTTCCATAACCGCAGGCAGAACAGTTGAAACTGGAATAGCAGCAAGGCCAGGCGGACTGGGGACAGGTTTGCTACAGATTAGAGCTAATTTCCCGTTGGAACACCTGTGCGGGATCAACACACAGTTTTCTATAGAAACGTTGATTACTGAGTTGTCTCAGAATATCTTCGTTGTATTTTTCATAGTCTAAGACGAACACAGCACCCCCCCTTATCTGCAGGTTTGATAACCAAAGATGAATCTTTCATTAGTTCATTAAGTGCATGTTCTTCTGTCCTGGTGAGGTTCTTCTGAATATGGTTTGTTTTTCTCCTATATACAGACATGGCTTTTTGTTCGACTAACCTACAATTGTTATTAATCGAGGAGTTGTTAACCATAGGACAGAATTTGCTTTTGGGCTTAAAATGGGTAACATGGGGCCTTTCCTATGCTTGGCAGAGAGAGAAGCAGGGGTTTGGTTGGTGCTGTGTTGCACAGTACCGTTTCAGAGATATTCAAGGGTTATCACTGAAGTTCAGCGTTACAGCGTGATTGAAATTTAAAGGCAATGTTCCCGCGTTAGCGATGCTGCATTCACGGTAAACGCTGCATATATCGGCTCAATCGGAAATGACCTTTACATTTCTATTGTGCAATCTGTAACACTTCAGCGATCCAGATTGAATAGAGACCTACATTTAGATCGCGTTATCTGTAACGCTTAAAACGTTAGAGATACAGATTGAATTGAGACCCTAGTCTGTTCTTCTTTTGTTCTTAGTCAATTTTTTTCACCAAAAAAAAAACAAACAATGGATCAATTCCTACCTTTAAAAGCTGTGAGAGGCTGATGGAAACAGACACCACACCACAATTTTTAGGAACGAACAAACATATTCCATTTTATTCAGTATTACTGAGTCTGTAGCAGAATGCCATTGAAGCTGTTGAAATGTGACACGGGAAACATTTGTTTAAGTGTTACTATCAGTTGCCGATGATAAACTGTCAGATATGTTAGAAGCACATAAGAAGCAGAAACAGTATGATTTATGCAGAAACCCATTTGAGAAGTGTGGTCCTCTGTAGCTCAATTGGTAGAGCTTGGTGCTTGTAACGCCAGGTTAGTGTGTTCGATCCCCGGGACCACCCATATGTAAAAATGTATGCGCACATGACTGTAAGTCGCTTTGGATAAAAGCGTCTGCAAAATAGCTTATTATAATGCAACAATACGCACATATTCCACTGAGGTTTATTGAGCAAACAACAAAATGCCATTGAAGTGGCACCATCCAATGGCACCAGGCTGACTCATGTGGTCCCAGATCCATGAATTAGCCTTCAAAACAACGTATACCACATCTCCCTCCTCCAGCTGCATTATGATACCATTAGATCCATTGTAGGAGCCGTCCTTGTTCATAGCAGAAATATATGCGATTTGTTCTTTGTTCTTGAACAGCACGGAGTCTGAGCGGCGGTTTGCTCCTGAATGGTGATAGACGCTGAAATGATAGGCTCCTCTCACTGGCGCTGTGAAAATGCCTGGACGAAAAGAGCACACTATTATTTAATGTGGGAGAAGAAGAAGAAGAAGAAGAAGAAGAAGAAGAAGAAGAAGAAGAAGAAGAAGAAGAAGAAGAAGAAGAAATAATAGATGTAGTTTATATATGCACGATGACTTCACCTGTTGCAGGGTTGTAAGCATTGCCAAGGTTAGTTAAGACCTTTTGGTAGACAAGGGTGAAGTCAACATTGAACGGTCCAAAGTACCCAGTACCCCCAAATCCAGCTGAGAATGCCACCTTTGTTTCTGTGAGACATAAAAAGGGGTGTTTTTTTTTCAGACCAAATGACATTTGTTACACTATAGGACTCAGCAGGTGATTAATTCAGTAAGCCCATGTTAAGACAGTGAAAAAGTAACTACCTGCTTTAGCCTTCAGTGTCTCCACCTGGCTCTCAGCAGCTGCGAGTCGGTTCTCCATGACTTCAATCTTCCTCAGCGTGTCACTCATGTCAGCCTTTTTGTCTTCATTTCCTGGTGTTACAATGCCAGCCCCAGTAAGGCCGCTGCACAGCAACACAATAAACGCTACAACACCCCTCATTCTTTACCTGGACTGTCAACGTCTTCAGTTCCTTAGTTTCTTCCCACTAGGTGTAGAATTAGGTTTGTGGAAAAGGGACCTGTGCAAGGGCACTTAAATCCCTTGCAGAGAATCGTTGGATTAGAATATTTAGTTAAATATTTACCAAATTATACATTCTATTTCCTGGAAGGTCTATTTACTATCTATTTACCAGAAAGTCTTATCTAACAAAGTCATTGACCTACGTTTCATGTTGGCATAGGCAGGCTTTGACGTTTTGAATGGGGGGCGCATGGAACAGAAAAAAATAAGACGTTTTTATAGCTTTAACAAGCCACTACAAACAATGAAGCTAGCTTTACAGTCGTAATTCTGCATGCAGAAGTCAGACAGAGAAAAATGATCACCTATAGCGTACCATGAAACACTACCAAAGAGGATGAAGAATAGAATCACAACCATGAGAAAAAGCAGAAGCAAAGCTGCAAATGCGGTTCAGAGACTCTCTTTCACGCCTCTCATTACTGTACTTATTGTTAAGACATTGTAATTATAGTCCAGACTGCAGTCCGCGTGCGATCTCCACCTTTCCTTCCCCTTTGTCTCCACCTTTCCTTTCCTTTGTCTCCATCTTTCCTTCCCCTTTGTCTCCACCTTTCCTTTCCTTTGTCTCCACCTTTCCTTTCCTTTGTCTCCACCTTGCCTTCCCCTTTGTCTCCAACTTTCCTTTCCTTTGTCTCAGCCTTTCCTTCCCCATTGTCTCCACCTTTCCTTCCCCTTTGTCTCCACCTTTCCTTCCCCTTTGTCTCCACCTTTCCTTCCCCTTTGTCTCAATCTTTCCTTCCCCTTTTTCTCCACCATTCCTTTCCTTTGTCTCCACCTTTCCTTTCCTTTGTCTCCACCTTTCCTTCCCCTTTGTCTCCACCTTTCCTTTCCTTTGTCTCCACCTTTCCTTTCCTTTGTCTCCACCTTTCCTTTCCTTTGTCTCCACCTTTCCTTCCCCTTTGTCTCCACCTTTCCTTCCCCTTTGTCTCTACCTTTCCTTTCCTTTGTCTCCACCTATCCTTCCCCTTTGTCTCCAACTTTCATTTCCTTTGTCTCCACCTTTCCTTCCCCATTGTCTCCACCTTTCCTTTCCTTTGTCTCCAACTTTCATTTCCTTTGTCTCCACCTTTCCTTTCCTTTGTCTCCACCTTTCCTTTCCTTTGTCTCCACCTTTCCTTTCCTTTGTCTCCACCTTTCCTTTTCTATGTCTCCACCTTTCCTTTCCTTTTGTCTTCACCTTTCCTTTCCTTTTGTCTCCACCTTTCCTTTCCTTTGTCTCCACCTTTCCTTTCCTTTGTTTCCACCTTTCCTTTCCTTTGTCACCACCTTTCCTTTCCTTTGTCTCCACCTTTCCTTTCCTTTGTTCTCCACCTTTCCTTTCCTTTGTTTCCACCTTTCCTTTCCTTTGTCTCCACCTTTCCTTCCCCTTTGTCTCCACCATTCCTTTCCTTTGTCTCCACCTTTCCTTTCCTTTGTCTCCACCTTTCCTTTCCTTTGTCTCCACCTTTCCTTTCCTTTGTCTCCACCTTTCCTTTCCTTTGTCTCCACCTTTCCTTCCCCTTTGTCTCCACCTTTCCTTCCCCTTTGTCTCCACCTTTCCTTCCCCTTTGTCTCCAACTTTCATTTCCTTTGTCTCCACCTTTCCTTTCCTTTGTCTCCACCTTTCCTTTCCTTTGTCTCCACCTTTCCTTTCCTTTGTCTCCACCTTTCCTTTTCTATGTCTCCACCTTTCCTTTCCTTTTGTCTTCACCTTTCCTTTCCTTTTGTCTCCACCTTTCCTTTCCTTTGTCTCCACCTTTCCTTTCCTTTGTTTCCACCTTTCCTTTCCTTTGTCTCCACCTTTCCTTTCCTTTGTCTCCACCTTTCCTTTCCTTTGTTTCCACCTTTCCTTTCCTTTGTCTCCACCTTTCCTTCCCTTTGTCTCCACCATTCCTTTCCTTTGTCTCCACCTTTCCTTTCCTTTGTCTCCACCTTTCCTTTCCTTTGTCTCCACCTTTCCTTTCCTTTGTCTCCACCTTTCCTTTCCTTTGTCTCCACCTTTCCTTCCCCTTTGTCTCCACTTTTCCTTCCCCTTTGTCTCCACCTTTCCCTCCCCTTTGTCTCCACCTTTCCTTTCCTTTATCTCTACCTTTCCTTTCCTTTGTCTCCACCTTTCCTTTCCTTTGTCTCCACCTTTCCTTTCCTTTGTCTCCACCTTTCCTTTCCTATGTCTCCACCTTTCCTTTCCTTTTGTCTTCAACTTTCCTTTCCTTTTGTCTCAACCTTTCCTTTCCTTTCTCTCTACCGTACCTTTCCTTTGTCTCCACCGTTCCTTTCCTATGTCTCCACCTTTCCTTTCCTTTGTCTCCACCTTTCCTTTCTTATATCTCCACCTTTCCTTTCCTTTTTCTCCACCTTTCCTTTCCTTTGTCTCCACCTTTCCTTCCCCTTTGTCTCTACCTTTCCTTTCCTTTGTCTCCACCTATCCTTCCCCTTTGTCTCCAACTTTCATTTCCTTTGTCTCCACCTTTCCTTCCCCATTGTCTCCACCTTTCCTTTCCTTTGTCTCCAACTTTCATTTCCTTTGTCTCCACCTTTCCTTTCCTTTGTTTCCACCTTTCCTTTCCTTTGTCTCCACCTTTCCTTTCCTTTGTCTCCACCCTTTCCTTTTTCTATGTCTCCCACCTTTCCTTTCCTTTTTGTCTTCACCTTTCCTTTCCTTTTGTCTCCACCTTTCCTTTCCTTTGTCTCCACCTTTCCTTTCCTTTGTTTCCACCTTTCCTTTCCTTTGTCACCACCTTTCCTTTCCTTTGTCTCCACCTTTCCTTTCCTTTGTCTCCACCTTTCCTTTCCTTTGTTTCCACCTTTCCTTTCCTTTGTCTCCACCTTTCCTTCCCCTTTGTCTCCACCATTCCTTTCCTTTGTCTCCACCTTTCCTTTCCTTTGTCTCCCCCTTTCCTTTCCTTTGTCTCCACCTTTCCTTTCCTTTGTCTCCACCTTTCCTTTCCTTTGTCTCCACCTTTCCTTCCCCTTTGTCTCCACCTTTCCTTCCCCTTTGTCTCCACCTTTCCTTCCCCCTTTTGTCTCAACTTTCATTTCCTTTGTCTCCACCTTTCCTTTCCTTTGTCTCCACCTTTCCTTTCCTTTGTCTCCTTCCTTTCCTTTGCCTCCTTACCTTTCCTTTTTCTATGTCTCCACCTTTCCTTTCCTTTTGTCTTCACCTTTCCTTTCCCTTTTGTCTCCACCTTTCCTTTCCTTTGTCTCCACCTTTCCTTTCCTTTGTTTCCACCTTTCCTTTCCTTTTGTCTCCACCTTTCCTTTCCTTTGTCTCCACCTTTCCTTTCCTTTGTTTCCACCTTTCCTTTCCTTTGTCTCCACCTTTCCTTCCCCTTTGTCTCCACCATTCCTTTCCTTTGTCTCCACCTTTCCTTTCCTTTGTCTCCACCTTTCCTTTCCTTTGTCTCCACCTTTCCTTTCCTTTGTCTCCACCTTTCCTTTCCTTTGTCTCCACCTTTCCTTCCCCTTTGTCTCCACTTTTCCCTTCCCCTTTGTCTCCACCTTTCCCTCCCCTTTGTCTCCACCTTTCCTTTCCTTTATCTCTACCTTTCCTTTCCTTTGTCTCCACCTTTCCTTTCCTTTGTCTCCACCTTTCCTTTCCTTTGTCTCCACCTTTCCTTTCCTATGTCTCCAACCTTTCCTTTCCTTTTTGTCTTCAACTTTCCTTTCCTTTTGTCTCAACCTTTCCTTTCCTTTCTCTCTACGTCCTTTCCTTTGTCTCCACCGTTCCTTTCCTATGTCTCCACCTTTCCTTTCCTTTGTCTCCACCTTTCCTTTCTTATATCTCCACCTTTCCTTTCCTTTTTCTCCACCTTTCCTTTCCTTTGTCTCCACCTTTCCTTTCCTATGTCTCCACCATTCCTTTCCTTTGTCTCCACCTTTCCTTTCCTATGTCTCCACCTTTCCTTTCCTTTGTCTCCACCTTTCCTTCCCCTTTGTCTCCACCTTTCCTTTCCTTTGTCTCACCTTTCCTTCCCCTTTGTCTCGACCTTTCCTTCCCCCTTTGTCTTCAACTTTCCTTTCCTTTGTCTCCACCTTTCCTTTCCTTTGTATCCTCCTTTCCTTTCCTTTTCTCCTTTCCTTCTCTTTTCCCACCTTTCCTTTCCCCTTTGGTTTTCATCTTTCCTTCCCTTTCTCCGCCTTTCCTTCCTTTTTCTCCCACTTTCCTTCCCCTTTGTCTCCACCTTTCCTTCCCTTTTTCTTTCCACCTTTCCTTTCCTTTTTCTCCCCTTTCCTTTCCTTTTCTTTTCCTTTCCCTTTGTCTCCCACCTTTCCTTTCCTTTGTCTCCACCTTTCCTTTCCTTTGTCTCCACCTTTCCTTTCCTTTGTCTCCAACCTTTCCTTTCCTTTGTCTCTACCTTTCCTTTGTCTCCACCTTTCCATTCCTTTTTCTCCACCTTTCCCTTCCCTTGTCTCTACCTTTCTTTCCCTTTTTCTCCCATTTCCTTCCCTTTTGTTTCCTCCTTTTCCTTCCACTTTGTCTCCATCTTTCCTTTCCTTTGTCTCCACCTTTCCTTTCCTTTTTCTCCACCATTCCTTCCCTTTTTCTTCTTCCTTCTTCCCCTTTGTCTCCCCCACCTTTCCTTCCCCTTTTTCTTCACCTTTCCTTCCCCTTTGTCTTCTCCTTTCCTTCCTTTGTCTCCACCTTTGCTCTCCTTTTTCTCCACCTTTCCTTTCCTTTCGTCTTCACCTTTCCTTTCCTTTGTCTCCACCTTTCCTTTCCTTTGTCTCCACCTTTCCTTCCCCTTTGTCTCTCTTTTCCTTCTTGTCTCCACCTTTCCCTCCCCTTTGTCTCCACCTTTCCTTTCCTTTTTCTCTACCTTTCCTTTCCTTTTTCTCCACCTTTCCTTTCCTTTGTCTCCACCTTTCCTTTCCTTTTTCTCCACCTTTCCTTTCCTTTTGTCTCCACCTTTCCTTTCCTTTTGTCTTCAATTTTCCTTTCCTTTTGTCTCAACCTTTCCTTTCCTTTCTCTCTTCCTTTCCTTTCCTTTTTCTCCTTTCCTTTCCTTTCCTTTTCCTTTCCTTTGTTCTCTACCTTTCCTTTCCTTTGTCTTTTCTCACCTTTCCTTCCCCCTTTGTCTCTACCTTTCCTTTCCTTTGTCTCCACCTATCCTTCCCTTTGTCTCCAACTTTCTTTTCCTTTGTCTCCCCTTTCCTTCCCCCATTGTCTCCACCTTTCCTTTCCTTTGTCTCCAACTTTCATTTCCTTTGTCTCCACCTTTCCTTTCCTTTGTTTCCACCTTTCCTTTCCTTTGTCTCCACCTTTCCTTTCCTTTGTCTCCACCTTTCCTTTTCTATGTCTCCACCTTTCCTTTCCTTTTGTCTTCACCTTTCCTTTTCCTTTTGTCTCCACCTTTCCTTTCCTTTGTCTCCACCTTTCCTTTCCTTTGTTTCCACCTTTCCTTTCCTTTGTCACCACCTTTCCTTTCCTTTGTCTCCACCTTTCCTTTCCTTTGTCTCCACCTTTCCTTTCCTTTGTTTCCACCTTTCCTTTCCTTTGTCTCCACCTTTCCTTCCCCTTTGTCTCCACCATTCCTTTCCTTTGTCTCCACCTTTCCTTTCCTTTGTCTCCACCTTTCCTTTCCTTTGTCTCCACCTTTCCTTTCCTTTGTCTCCACCTTTCCTTTCCTTTGTCTCCACCTTTCCTTCCCCTTTGTCTCCACCTTTCCTTCCCCTTTGTCTCCACCTTTCCTTCCCCTTTGTCTCCAACTTTCATTTCCTTTGTCTCCACCTTTCCTTTCCTTTGTCTCCACCTTTCCTTTCCTTTGTCTCCACCTTTCCTTTCCTTTGTCTCCACCTTTCCTTTTCTATGTCTCCACCTTTCCTTTCCTTTTGTCTTCACCTTTCCTTTCCTTTTGTCTCCACCTTTCCTTTCCTTTGTCTCCACCTTTCCTTTCCTTTGTTTCCACCTTTCCTTTCCTTTGTCTCCACCTTTCCTTTCCTTTGTCTCCACCTTTCCTTTCCTTTGTTTCCACCTTTCCTTTCCTTTGTCTCCACCTTTCCTTCCCCTTTGTCTCCACCATTCCTTTCCTTTGTCTCCACCTTTCCTTTCCTTTGTCTCCACCTTTCCTTTCCTTTGTCTCCACCTTTCCTTTCCTTTGTCTCCACCTTTCCTTTCCTTTGTCTCCACCTTTCCTTCCCCTTTGTCTCCACTTTTCCTTCCCCTTTGTCTCCACCTTTCCCTCCCCTTTGTCTCCACCTTTCCTTTCCTTTATCTCTACCTTTCCTTTCCTTTGTCTCCACCTTTCCTTTCCTTTGTCTCCACCTTTCCTTTCCTTTGTCTCCACCTTTCCTTTCCTATGTCTCCACCTTTCCTTTCCTTTTGTCTTCAACTTTCCTTTCCTTTTGTCTCAACCTTTCCTTTCCTTTCTCTCTACCGTACCTTTCCTTTGTCTCCACCGTTCCTTTCCTTTGTCTCCACCTTTCCTTTCTTATATCTCCACCTTTCCTTTCCTTTTTCTCCACCTTTCCTTTCCTTTGTCTCCACCTTTCCTTTCCTATGTCTCCACCATTCCATTCCTTTGTCTCCACCTATCCTTTCCTATGTCTCCACCTTTCCTTTCCTTTGTCTCCACCTTTCCTTCCCCTTTGTCTCCACCTTTCCTTTCCTTTGTCTCCACCTTTCCTTCCCCTTTGTCTCGACCTTTCCTTCCCCTTTGTCTTCAACTTTCCTTTCCTTTGTCTCCACCTTTCCTTTCCTTTGTATCCACCTTTCCTTTCCTATGTCTCCACGTTTCCTTCCCTTTGTCTCCACCTTTCCTTTCCCCTTTAGTTTTCATCTTTCCTTCCCCTTTGTCTCCACCATTCCTTCCCTTTGTCTCCAACTTTCCTTCCCCTTTGTCTCCACCTTTCCTTCCCTTTTGTTTCCACCTTTCCTTTCCTTTGTCTCCACCTTTCCTTTCCTTTGTCTCCACCTTTCCTTCCCCTTTGTCTCCACCTTTCCTTTCCTTTGTCTCCACCTTTCCTTTCCTTTGTCTCCACCTTTCCTTTCCTTTGTCTCCACCTTTCCTTTCCTTTGTCTCTACCTTTCCTTTGTCTCCACCTTTCCATTCCTTTTTCTCCACCTTTCCCTTCCCTTGTCTCTACCTTTCTTTCCCTTTGTCTCCACATTTCCTTCCCCTTTGTTTCCACCTTTCCTTCCACTTTGTCTCCACCTTTCCTTTCCTTTGTCTCCACCTTTCCTTTCCTTTGTCTCCACCATTCCTTCCCCTTTTTCTTCACCTTTCCTTCCCCTTTGTCTCCACCTTTCCTTCCCCTTTTTCTTCACCTTTCCTTCCCCTTTGTCTCCACCTTTCCTTCCCCTTTGTCTCCACCTTTCCTTTCCTTTGTCTCCACCTTTCCTTTCCTTTGTCTACACCTTTTCTTTGTCTCCACCTTACCCTTCCTTTGTCTCCACCTTTCCTTCCCTTTGTCTCCACCTTTCCTTCCCCTTTGTCTCCACCATTCCTTCCCATTTGTCTCCACCTTTCCTTCCCCATTGTCTCCATCTTTCCTTCCCCTTTGTCTCCACCTTTCTTTCCCCTTTGTCTCCAACTTTCATTTCCCTTTATCTCCACCTTTCTTTTCCTATGTCTCCTCCTTTCCTTTCATTTGTCTCCACCTTTCCTTCCCCTTTGTCTCCACCTTTCCTTTCCTTTGTCTCCACCTTTCCTTTCCTTTGTCTCCACCTTTCCTTTCCCTTTGTCTCCACCTTTTCTTCCCCATTGTCTCCACCTTTCCTTCCATTTGTCTCCACCTTTCCTTTTCATTTGTCTCCACCTTTCCTTTCCTTTGTCTCCACCTTTCCTTTCATTTGTCTCCACCTTTCCTTCCCCTTTGTCTCCACCTTTCCTTTCCTATGTCTCCACCTTTCCTTTCCTTTGTCTCCACCTTTCCTTCCCATTTGTCTCTACCTTTCCTTTCCTTTATCTCCACCTTTCCTTCCCCTTTGTCTCCACCTTTCCTTCCCCTTTGTCTCCACCTTTCCTTCCCATTTGTCTCTACCTTTCCTTTCCTATGTCTCCACCTTTCCTTTCCTTTGTCTCCACCTTTCCTTCCCCTTTTTCTCCACCTTTCCTTCCCCTTTGTCTCCACCTTTCCTTCCCCTTTGACTCCACCTTTCCTTCCCCTTTGTCTCCATCTTTCCTTCCCCTTTGTCTACACCTTTCCTTTCCTTTGTCTACACCTTTCCTTTGTCTCCACCTTTCCTTTTCTTTGTCTCCACCTTTCCTTTTCTTTGTCTCCACCTTACCCTTCCTTTGTCTCCACCTTTCCTTCCCTTTGTCTCCACCTTTCCTTCCGCTTTGTCTCCACCATTCCTTCCCATTTGTCTCCACCTTTCCTTCCCCATTGTCTCCATCTTTCCTTCCCCTTTGTCTCCACCTTTCCTTCCCCTTTGTCTCCAACTTTCATTTCCCTTTGTCTCCACCTTTCCTTTCCTATGTCTCCTCCTTTCCTTTCATTTGTCTCCACCTTTCCTTTCCTATGTCTCCTACTTTCCTTTCCTTTGTCTCCACCTTTCCTTTCCTTTGTCTCCACCTTTCCTTTCCCTTTGTCTCCACCTTTTCTTCCCCATTGTCTCCACCTTTCCTTCCATTTGTCTCCACCTTTCCTTTCCTTTGTCTCCACCTTTCCTTTCCTTTGTCTCCACCTTTCCTTCCCCTTTGTCTCCATCTTTCCTTCCCCTTTGTCTCCACCTTTCCTTTCCTTTGTCTACACCTTTCCTTTCCTTTGTCTACACCTTTCCTTTGTCTCCACCTTTCCTTTTCTTTGTCTCCACCTTACCCTTCCTTTGTCTCCACCTTTCCTTCCCTTTGTCTCCACCTTTCCTTCCCCTTTGTCTCCACCATTCCTTCCCATTTGTCTCCACCTTTCCTTCCCCATTGTCTCCATCTTTCCTTCCCCTTTGTCTCCACCTTTCCTTCCCCTTTGTCTCCAACTTTCATTTCCCTTTGTCTCCACCTTTCCTTTCCTATGTCTCCTCCTTTCCTTTCATTTGTCTCCACCTTTCCTTCCCCTTTGTCCCCACCTTTCCTTTCCTTTGTCTCCACCTTTCCTTTCCTTTGTCTCCACCTTTCCTTTCCCTTTGTCTCCACCTTTTCTTCCCCATTGTCTCCACCTTTCCTTCCATTTGTCTCCACCTTTCCTTTCCTTTGTCTCCACCTTTCCTTTCCTTTGTCTCCACCTTTCCTTTCATTTGTCTCCACCTTTCCTTCCCCTTTGTCTCCACCTTTCCTTTCCTATGTCTCCACCTTTCCTTTCCTTTGTATCCACCTTTCCTTCCCCTTTGTCTCCACCTTTCCTTTCATTTGTCTCCACCTTTCCTTCCCCGTTGTCTCCACCTTTCCTTTCCTATGTCTCCACCTTTCCTTTCCTTTGTCTCCACCTTTCCTTCCCATTTGTCTCCACCTTTACTTTATTTTCTTCTTTCCAGTATATCTCTGGTTTGGTTTCTCACCGTCAATGAAGAGAGAAGAGAGACAACAGAGAGCAGAGAAAGGGGTTTGCTTGCTGTGTACTGTGTTGTGTGTTTTGAGTCATACTGACTGAGACAACATGTTCGGTGCTGTTGCTCAGTGCTTTCTGTTTGGGCTGTACTATACAATACAGAGAAAACCGAGAACAGAGAGCATAGCAAAGAATGCTTGTTGGGTGCTGCTGTACTGCAGGATGAGAGCTTCAAGTTCCTTGGTGTCCACATCACCAACAAACTATCATGGTCCAAACACACCAAGACAGTCATGAAGAGGGCACGACTAAGCCTATTCCCCCTATGGAGACTGAAAAGATTTGGCATGGGTCCTCAGATCCTCAAACATTTCTACAGCTGCACCATCGAGAGCATCCTGACTAGTTGCATCACCGCTTGGTATGGCAACTGCTCGGCCTCCGACCGCAAGGGACTACAGAGGGTAGTGCATACTGCCCAGTACATCACTGGGGCCAAGCTCCCTGCCATTCAGGACCTCTATACCAGGCGGTGTCAGAGGAAGGCCCTACAAATTGTCAAAGATTTCAGCCACCCTAGTCAATTTCAGTTTATTCACTGGAGTGCTGTCCTATTTTGGTTCAGTGGATTATATACAGTGATTGGAAAAAGTATTTGATCCCCTGCTGATTTTGTACATTTGCCCACTGACAAAGAAATGATCAGTCTATAATTTTAATGGTAGGTTTATTTGAACAGTGAGAGACAGAATAACAACTATAAAAATCCAGAAAAACGTATGTCAAAAATTTTATCAATTGATTTGCATTTTAATGAGGGAAATAAGTATTTTACCCCCTCTCAATCAGAAAGATTTCTGACTCCCAGGTGTCTTTTATACAGGTAACGAGCTGAGATTAGGAGCACACTCTTAAAGGGAGTGCTCCTAATCTCAGTTTGTTACCTGTATAAAAGACACCTGTCCAGAGAAGCAATCAATCAATCAGATTCCAAACTCTCCACCATGGCGAAGACCAAAGAGCTCTCCAAGGATGTCAGGGACAAGATTGTAGCCCTACACAAGGCTGGAATGGGCTACAAGACCAGCCCAAAGGAGCTTGGTGAGAAGGTGACAACAGGAGACAGAGGGGAATTTTTTTTTTTTTTTCTGTTACATTCAAAACGTCAAAGCTTGCCTATGCCAACATGAAACGTAAGTCAATGACTTTGTTAGATAAGACTATCTGGTAAATAGATAGTAAATAGACCTTCCAGTAAATATAATTTATAATTTTGTAAATATTAAACTAAACATTCTAATCCAACGATTCTCTGCAAGGGATTTAAGTGCCCTTGCACAGGTCCCTTTTCCACAAACCTAATTCTACACCTAGTGGGAAGAAACTAAGGAACTGAAGATGTTGACAGTCCAGGTAAAGAATGAGGGGTGTTGTAGCGTTGATTGTGTTGCTGTGCAACGGCCTGACTGGGGCTGACGTTATAACACCAGGAAACGAAGACAAAAACTGGTTGCATCACCGCCTGGTATGGCAACTGCTCGGCCTCCGACCCCAAGGCACTGCAGAGGGTAGTGCGTACGGCCCAGTACATCACTGGGGCCAAGCTCCCTGCCATCCAGGACCTCTATACCAGGCGGTGTCAGAGGAAGGCCCTAAAAATTGTCAAAGACTTCAGCCACCCTAGTCATAGACTGTTCTCTCTGCTACCGCACGGCAAGCGGTACCGGCGTGCCAAGTCTAGGTCCAAAAGGCTTCTTAACAGCTTCTACCCCCAAGCTATAGACTCCTGAACAGGTAATCATGGCTACCCGGACTATTTGCATTGACTCTGTACCGGTACCCCCTGTATGTAGCCTCCCTACTGTTATTTGGTTTTAACCGTGTGCATTTTACTCTAAGAAACATTGACTGTTTTATTTTATTTTACTGCTGCTGGTTAAGAGCTTGTAAGCGGCATTGTTGGTTAAGAGCTTGTAAGTTTCTCTCTCTCTCTCTCTGTCTCTCTCTCTCTCTCTGTCTCTCTCTCTCTCTCTCTCTCTCTCTCTCTGTCTCTCTCTCTCTCTCTCTTTCACTCTCTGTGTCTCTCTCTCTCTCTCTCTCTCTCTCTCTCTCTATCTCTCTCTCTCTATATATATATATATATATATATATATATATATATATATATATATCTCCCTCTCTGTTTCTCTCTCTCTGTAAGTGAGCATTCAACTTTAAGGTCTTCACCTGTTGTATTTGGCGCATGAAACATTACATAATACATAGTACAGAACATTTTTAGTCAAGGACTGAAATACATATATTTGAAACTTCACAAATAGCCTACATACAGTATCAGTAGATGCACACAATATCTAGGTCTAATACATAATACAGTGCAGATTACAATACAATATATATATAAAATGGCTGTGTCTCTTCTCAGTCCCAGTTGTGCAGTAAGGTGTTCTTTTATCCGTTATTTTTAAAATCTGGTTTTATTGCTAGCTTGAGTTACCTGGGGTTGCAGAGAGTTCCATTTAGTAATGGCTCTATTTAATACTGTGGGTATCCCAGCCTCTGTTCTGGACCTGGGGACTGGGAAGAGACCTCTGGTTGTATGTCTTGTGTTGTACCGATGAGTGTCCGAACTGTGTGCCAACTTCTTGGTACCTTCAACACATCAATACCTCGAAAAAAGACCAATAGTGATGCAATCAATCTCTCCTCAACTTTGAGCCAGGAGAGACTGACATGCATGTTACTGACCCTTGCCCTCCGTGTACATCTGAGTGCAATACGTGCTCCTAGCTTGTTTTTGGACACAGGTCAAGGAATGGCTAAAGGATTGCAATATTTACCTGGAACTAACATTGCAGATAGCATTACTGGGTGATCTGAAAAGTCATAGTCAATCAATCAATAATATAATAATACTTTTAGCAATTTTTTTTATTTTTAATTCACAATCTGTAGAAGCAATGAGAATAGAAAGGTTCAGAATTTTTGTAAAACATCACAGTACGGTTGAAATATATATGGCAAATAGAAATCCTATATGGATGGTGTTAAGAGATAGATGGGAGGTATTGAATAGAGTTGAAGGATGGGACTAATAACAAATAACAACAAATAATAACAAAGATAGCTAATAATGTAAGCATACTGTGTCCATAATAAGTATATAGGTTGTATGTTGGGAGCTTTTGGGAAGGAGCACAGTTAGAAAGATATGGCATATAGAAGCAAACCGGATGGACACCATGAAAATGATCGGAGAGGTTGAGAGTAGAAGAAGTTCAGGAGCAAAATATATATATATATATATATATATATATATATATATATATATAATAGAATTATTGTAAAATTAACTCTGTCCATAAGGTGTAGATAGTAAGTATAGACCGGAAGTAGAGGCCTGGGCATTGTTGTTCACTAATTTACTCCAAGTAGGGAAAGGATGGTGGGGTTGAAAAGTAATAAAGGGGAGTATATATATAAAAAATTAAAATAAACATGGGGGATTGGAAGTGATGCAGACAAATACATTGATAGAAGATACAATATATCTGCAATATTAAGCTGATCCATTCCCCCCCCCCAAAAAAAATATATCTATATAAAATATAAAAAAACAAAAAAGAACAACAAAAAAAACCGTGCTCCTTTGTTCTGGACCAACTGCAATTGACCCATGTCCCTCTTTGCAACACATGACCGCACAGCTGGTCAATAGTCCAGGTGTGACAAAACTAGTGCCTGTAGGACCTGTCTAGTCGACTGAGATGTCAAGAAGGCAGAGCAACGCCCTATCATGGACAGACCTCTTCCCATTTTAGCAACCATTGAGTCTATATGTTTTGACCATAAAAGCTTGCTATCTAGGGTTACACCCAGCAGTTTACTCTCCTAAACTTGCACAATCGCCACAGTATTCAATAATAGATCTAAATTAGGTTTAGCATTGAGCGAGTGATTTGTCCCAAAAATGATGCTTTTCGTTTTTGAGATATTTAGCACCAGCCTATTGCTAGTTACCCATTCTTAAACTGACTGGAGCTCTATGTTAAGGGAGTCAGTTAGTTATTTTACTGTTATTTTTATGTGTATACGTTCGAGTCGTTAGCGTACATAGACACACATGCTTTATTCAAGGTAAGCGGAAGGTCACTAGTAAAAACAGAAAACAATGGCCCAAGCCGTCTGCCTTGCGGTACACCACATTTAACTGAATTTGAATGAGAGAGGATTCCATTAACGAAAACCCTCTGTGTTCTATTAGATAGGTAACTCTCAATCCATAATAAGGCAGAGGATGCAAATCCATAACACCTACGTCTTTTCAACAATAGGTTATAATCAATGACATCAAACGCTGCACTGAAGTCTAACAGAACAGCTCCCACAATCTTCTTACTGTTCATTTCTTTCAGCCAATCATCAGTAATTCGTGTCAATGCCGAGCATGAAGAGTGCCCTTCCCTACCGTGATTTCCCTTCCCTAATAGCATGCTGAAAGTCTGTTGTTAATTTGTTTTCTGTAAAATAACTTTGTATTTGATCAAACACATATTTTTCCAAAGGTTTGCTAAGCACTTGTAACAGGCCGATTGGTCGGCTGTTTGACCCATTAAAGATTAAAGGCTCTGCTATTTTACATTTTAGCAGACGCTCTTATCCAGAGCGACTTACAGTTAGTGAATACATATTTTTTTATACTGGCCCCCCGTGGGAATCGAACCCACAACCCTGGCATTGCAACCGCCATGCTCTATCAACTGAGCTACATCCATGCCGGCCATTCCCTCCCCTACCCTGGACCAATTGTGCTGCAACAGAGCCTGGATTCGAACCAGGATATCTAGTGGCACAGTTAGCACTGCGATGCAGTGCCTTAGACCACTGCGCCACTCAGGAGTTAGCGGGATGACGTTTGCCTCCCTCCATGTCTGAGGGCACGCACCATCTTCTAGACTTAAATTGAAGATTATTAGTATATATTATGTGGCAAACGGGAGTCACAATGTATTCCTCTACCAACCTCAGCAATTTAACATCCAGGTTGTCGGTACCAGGTGGTATGGCCTTATTTATAGATAGCAAAAAAATATATATCTCCCACACCCACTTTGTAGAAGTCTATTGCAAGAGTGCTTGTCTTTCATTATTGGGTCTGCTATGCATGACTATGAAGGCATTTGTTTGTTGCATGTCATGCCTGAGTTTGCTAAACTTGTCAACAAATAAGTTATTAACCTCTACGGGATCGGAATCCCATTCTGACCAGCTGATAACTAGCCTCCCATTCTGACTAGCTGATAACTGGCCTTCTATTCTGACCAGCTGATAACTGGCCTCCCATTCTGACCAGCTGATAACTAGCCTCCCATTCTGACCAGCTGATAACTGGCCTCCCATTCTGACCAGCTGATAACTAGCCTCCCATTCTGACCAGCTGATAACTAGTCTCCCATTCTGACCAGCTGATAACTAGCCTCCCATTCTGACCAGCAGATAACTGCCCTCCCATTCTGACCAGCTGACAACTGGCCTCTTGTTCTGACCAGCTGATAACTAGCCTCCCATTCTGACCAGCTGATAACTAGCCTCCCATTCTGACCAGCTGATAACTGGCCTCCCATTCTGACCAGCTGATAACTGGCCTCCCATTCTGACTAGTTGATAACTGGCCTCCCATTCTGACCAGCTGATAACTGGCCTCCCATTCTGACCAGCTGATAACTGGCCTCCCATTCTGACCAGCTGATAACTGGACTCCCATTCTGACCAGCTGATAACTGGCCTCCCATTCTGACTAGCTGATAACTAGCCTCCCATTATGACCAGCTGATAACTAGCCTCCCATTCTGACCAGCTGATAACTAGTCTCCCATTCTGACTAGCAGATAACTAGCCTCCAATTCTGACCAGCTGATAACTGGCATCCCATTCTGACCAGCTGATAACTTGCCTCCCATTCTGACCAGCTGATAACTGGCCTCTCATTCTGACCAGCGATAACTGGCCTCTCATTCTGACCAGCGATAACTG
The DNA here is from genome assembly GCF_020615455.1 of Coregonus clupeaformis. NCBI lineage: Eukaryota > Metazoa > Chordata > Actinopteri > Salmoniformes > Salmonidae > Coregonus > Coregonus clupeaformis. The sequence continues at coordinate 4,738,171 of NC_059201.1, forward strand.
TGCTCCCATTCTGACCAGCTGATAACTGCCTCCCATTCTGACCAGCTGATAACTAGTCTCCCATTCTGACTAGCAGATAACTAGTCTCCCATTCTGACCAGCTGATAACTAGCCTCCCATTCTGACCAGCTGATAACTGGCCTCCCATTCTGACTAGCTGATAACTGGCCTCCCATTCTGACCAGCTGATAACTGCCTCCCATTCTGACCAGCTGATAACTGCCCTCCCATTCTGACCAGCTGATAACTGCCTCCCATTCTGACCAGCTGATAACTGCCCTCCCATTCTGACCAGCTGATAACTAGCCTCCCATTCTGACCAGCTGATAACTAGCCTCCCGTTCTGACCAGATGATAACTGGCCTCCCATTCTGACCAGCTGATAACTGGCCTCCCATTCTGACCAGCTGATAACTGCCCTCCCATTCTGACCAGCTGACAACTGGCCTCCCATTCTGACCAGCTGATAACTAGCCTCCCATTCTGACCAGCTGATAACTGCCCTCCCATTCTGACCAGCTGACAACTGGCCTCCCATTCTAAACAGCTGATAACTAGCCTCCCATTCTGACCAGCTGATAACTAGTCTCCCATTCTGACCAGCTGATAACTAGCCTCCCATTCTGACCAGCAGATAACTGCCCTCCCATTCTGACCAGCTGACAACTGGCCTCTTGTTCTGACCAGCTGATAACTAGCCTCCCATTCTGACCAGCTGATAACTGCCCTCCCATTCTGACCAGCTGATAACTAGCCTCCCATTCTGACCAGCTGATAACTAGCCTCCCATTCTGACCAGCTGATAACTAGCCTCCCGTTCTGACCAGCTGATAACTGCCCTCCCATTCTGACCAGCTGATAACTGGCCTCCCATTCTGACCAGCTGATAACTAGCCTCCCATTCTGACCAGCTGATAACTAGCCTCCCATTCTGACCAGCTGATAACTGGCCTCCCATTCTGACCAGCTGATAACTGCCCTCCCATTCTGACCAGCTGACATCTGGCCTCCCATTCTGACCAGCTGATAACTGGCCTCCCATTCTGACCAGCTGATAACTGGCCTCCCATTCTGACCAGCTGATAACTAGCCTCCCATTCTGACCAGCTGATAACTAGCCTCCCATTCTGACCAGTTGATAACTGGCGTCCCATTCTGACCAGCTGATAACTGGCATCCCATTCTGACCAGCTGATAACTTGCCTCCCATTCTGACCAGCTGATAACTGGCCTCTCATTCTGACCAGCGATAACTGTGCTCCCATTCTGACCAGCTGATAACTGCCTCCCATTCTGACCAGCTGATAACTAGGTCTCCCATTCTGACCAGCTGATAACTAGCCTCCCGTTCTGACTAGCTGATAACTGGCCTCCCATTCTGACCAGCTGATAACTGGCCTCCCATTCTGACCAGCTGATAACTGGCCTCCCATTCTGACCAGCTGATAACTGGCCTCCTATTCTGACTAGCTGATAACTAGCCTCCCATTCTGACTAGCTGATAACTAGCCTCCCATTCTGACCAGCTGATAACTAGCCTCCCATTCTGACCAGCTGGGAGGGCAGTTATCAGCTGGTCAGAATGGGAGGCTAGTTATCAGCTGGTCAGAATGGGAGGCAGAATGGGAGGCAGTTATCAGCTGGTCAGAATGAGGCACTCCTGATAACTAGCCTCCCGTTCTGACCAGCTGATAACTGGCCTCTCATTCTGACCAGCTGACAACTGGCCTCCCATTCTGACCAGCTGATAACTGCCCTCCCATTCTGACCAGCTGATAACTGGCCTCCCATTCTGACCAGCTGATAACTGGCCTCCCATTCTGACTAGCTGATAACTGCCCTCCCATT